>NW_026618401.1:0-6856 GCF_000801105.2 Raphanus sativus
CCTGAGGTCGTATTGAACCCGAAGGTTCTAGACCCGGAGTGATGGAACCCAGGACCTGGACCAGGACTTGGAGCAGACTCAGGACGATCAGATCAGTCCAACTGAGGTTCAGCCATTCAGCCGTACCAGATCAACGGAGAGAGCCGTGTACCGGATCGACCCGAGTGCACCCGGACGCGACCTAAGGATGGATTCACGACCTGATGACCGAATCAGCCGACCCACAGGCGTTCTTCCCCGACCCATTCGTCATTCTAGAGCCAACAGTCAAGTCAGAACCCATGATCATCGAGATGAATCTGATTCCGGACTTAGCCTTTCTTTTCTGGCCCGTTTGGGACGTACCGCACACCCGGATCAGGCTGATCTTAACTCTTCCGACCACTTTGATGATTTTATGATGATCGATGCATCCAACTTCTCCAAAGGGATGTTACTTAGGCTCTCTGAAGATTTGGGTCGAGCTATCTCTTCATCCGTTCATGGATCATCGAAGATCAAGCATGCGGGCAGCCTTGCGTCCGTCCTTCTCCTTACCGCGGACGACCTGATCAACACAAAATGAACCTGGACACATTATGAACCTGGACAGTCAAATGAACCTTGCCAAGTCTTCATCAATTTCCGCCATTGACTGGTCTTGGTCCAAGTGTTCAGAAATCTATGTCTTGTTTTCATTGATTTATATTTTCTATGTTGTCTTTTCCAACATTTCTCTTTATGTTTTCTTTGACTCACAACACTATATATATGTGAGTCCTTCATGAAATAAAATCACAATCGATTTCCTTTATCTCTTTTTGAGTTTTCTCTCATTGTTCTTTGTCTTAGAACATTCATAAGTTTGCTTGGTGAGGTTATCTCCGAGTGAAACACTTTCGTTGTGTTGGACCGGTGCGTCACATCCGGCAACCTTCGATCTCTGGTAGTATCTTTGGGCTATTCCGCAACCCTTAGTGTCACCCTTCGATTCACCAGTTCTCAATCCTCTCGGATCTGAGTTCATATCATCCGTACCGGCAAAGTGATCCTTACTTAGGTTCTATCAAGTGGTATCAGAGCCACTCTTCCGGTAACTCATTTTCTATCCATTTTTCTCATCTCTCCATTTCTTCTAAACACTTCTTCATCTTTCTATCTTGAACCCGGGCCCCTCATTACCCCCATATAAAAAAAAATAAGATCTAAGTTTATGCTATAAAAAAAAAAAAATATAAAAAAAAAAAAAAAAAGATTCAAAGTTTGTTTGATTGTGGTGAGGTGGTGGAAGAGAAAGCCTGCTGGCCGAAGAGAAATCCGGCCTTTGAGGTGGTTAAGTCGGGTTCCCCTTTAAAATCTCTTATCTTTCTCTCTTGATCATTTGTGTTCACTTGGATTTTCTCATTGGGTGATCTTGTTTGCTCTCTTAGAACTTTGGGAGGAACTCTCTTGTGTGATTACCAAAATCTTGAGTGAAACACGTGTGTGGGCGAGATAAACACCTGAGAGTGTGAGGCTTTTATTCTAACTTTGCCTTGTTTAAAGTTTTCAGGAAACCATGAGCAGTGAAGAAGAAAGAAACAGACCCGGAAATTCTGTTGCTGGATTATCTAACTTGCAAATGCGTGCTCTCAATGATTCTATGTCTAACTTGTTGAATACAGGATTAGAGGCGATCCATCTTAGGCTGGATGAACTTCAGGGCCGACCAGTTCAGTCCCAAACCAGAACCAGGCGAGACCGCCCAAGGAGACACAGCCGGTCCGACCTTGAAATCCGAGATGAGTCCTATGATGATGATCAGTCCATCAACCGACCAAGGAGAGCTCCTAGACAACAAAACCAAGGTGATGTCAATCCATTTGGTAGAAATGAAAGAACTGATAATGGATTGAATGGTTTGAAATTGAAAATTCCAAGTTTTGATGGCAAGAATGATCCGAATGCTTTTCTTTAATGGGAAAGAAAGATTGAACTTGTTTTTGATTGTCAAAACTTTTCTGATATTAAAAAGGTTAGACTTGCTGCTGCTGAATTTACTGGCTATGCTATTAACTGGTATGATCGAGTTGTGACTAGCAGGAGAAGAGCAGGTGAGGCACCAGTTGCTACATGGGATGAGCTTTCCAGGCTGATGCGGAGACGTTTTGTTCCCGACCATTACCACAGAGATCTACACCATAAACTCAGGCGTTTGCTTCAAAGTTCTAAGTCAGTTGAGGACTACCACCAGGAGATGGAGACCTTGATGATCAAAGCTGATATAGATGAGCCCTTAGATGCCACCATGGCTAGATTTCTCACCGGGCTCAACTGGGACATACAAGACCGCATGGAGCTGGAAGACTATGACAGCATGGAACAGATGCTACACAAGGCCGTGCTGATTGAACAACAACTCAAGAGAAAAGGTCTCTCCAAACCGACCTTTGCTTCCAAGCCAAACTATCAAGACAAGGGTAAGTCTTCTTCCACAACAAATACAGCTTTTAAGACTAATGTCCCTGCTCGTGTTGATAGAGAAAAGAAAGAAGAGGCTCCCAAACGAACCAGAGACATCCAATGCTTCAAGTGTCATGGCCTTGGCCACTATGCCAACCGATGTCCAAACCAAAAAGGACGGTGCTCGATTTTGGTTCTATCATAATCATCTTCTAATCATGTACTGATCATTGATAATTTATTTGCATCCTCTTGTGCCTTGGACGGAATTTTGGTTAAGAAGTTGATGGAACATGAATCACTTAGAACTGAAAATGATTTTTGTGATCTTGATTCTTGTGATTATGTTTTGCAGCCTGATCTTGTGTGTTTTGAAACTGATAAAACTTGGCATCTTTTGAGATCATCTCGTGATCAATGTGTTGTTTTGAGCCTTGATGATATTTTGGTTTACAACACATTCTTTGATAAGTCTCTTAAGTCTTTGATAAATGTTTCTCAATCTGAACTTAAGCTTGTGTGTTCAGATGTTGAGCAGGATATGCACTTTCTGAAAATGTCTAATATTTTTGCATGTCTTGAGAAAATTCTGGTCTGTAACATCTATTTTGATGATCATCTTGAAAGGCTGAAATGTGTGCTTCTTGTTCTTGGAAAAGATATCTTGATTTTTGATTTGAACAAGTATCTCTCTTGCACATTTGATCCTGGTCTTTTAGTATTTGTTTTGAGTATCCAGGAAAGACAGGTTCAGCCTCTGAATGAAAGCATTGATCGTGCCCAACAGCCTGAGTTTTGGAGAAGCATTGTTGTCCAAACCGGCTACTTTGGAGATGCCAGCGATAGAGGTTCAGTCCACGAAGGGTATCTCGACTTCCAGAAGGTCTTTCGTCGACTCCAATTTTCCTGGAAAGCCAACTCCCCAAGGTTTCACTGAGGCTTGGAATCACTTGAAAAGCTTCACGGAGGAAGGAATTATGAATTTTTCAAACAGGCGGTTTCCCAGTCCATCTATCTGCGAGTACCCAGCTTTTGAAGCAGATTCAAGCCTTGTGAAGAAGCGGCCTGAGCAAAAGCCGATCATAGGATTCAAGATGAATCTCTCCTCTTTCTAGGAAGCTCAATATCAGGAAAAATGGCCACGGAATCATGAAGTTATGATCCATTCTCTAAAACCGGCCAAACCTGTTCTACACTTGCTTCAATGGGAAGCTAGCCGATCCAATCAGCTTCAAACCAGACCTTGGCGACCAGGAGATCAATCTACACAGTCAGGTATGACCCAAACCTTTCTCAGAAACATCTTGGAAGCTAAGTGTTTACTTTCTTCTTCTTATTCTGATATTGTGCTTGAAAATAAACGGTGTTGTGATGAAGTTAACCATCTTGAACCGGTACAGCCGAGTAGTCTTGTTTCTTTGTCACAGGAACTGAAACTGTTGGAGCAATCTGCCAGCACTGAACCAAAGATGGAAGCAAGCAGAGGACGACGACCAAATACTTGTGTTATTGGAACATGGAACTGGAAATACTTGAGGAGAGCAAGTTCAAAACTCCAAGGAAGTTTCTCTCCAAGTTTATCTTTCATTGAATTTTACTTGTTTTTAAAATTCTTTTTGTCTGATTCATTCTCTTTTGATTCAGGTAAAATGGATTTGAGGACAAATCCTTTTGAAGAGGGAGAGTATGATGCACCCAAAATCCAGCACCGTCCTGCTTGGTTCATGGACACGGCCCAAGATGGTGACCTTGTCGACCAGCTAGACCTAGCCGAGGTTTTCTCATCGGATTATGCAATCTTGGATAAGCTGAATACTCAAGTGAGCTGGACTGACACTATCATGGACGATCTAAGCTGGAATAACACTCACCCGGACGAGCTGAGCAAGTTGGTTCGACCTTCCGAGCTGGATCGACCATCAAACCACCCGAGAAGCAACACAGATATATGTTCATTTTTCGAAGCATATCTTCTAAACCATGATGTTTCTTCACTTGAAACCACTTGGAGAATGTGCTCAATTCAATTATGGAACTCCACGAAGAAGAATCAGATCAAACAGAGTTCAGATGAGGGAGTTATGCCATGTACAACTCAGTTGATGTTCAGTTCTCGCGAATTCAGACATGTGTGGATCGTCCCGCGTGTATCTGTATCCTTCCCAGCATGGTGTGTACGACCAGCATGAACCTGGACATATTTCTGAATCTTGACTAGTCAACATCTGAGACCGCGCATTGACCAGTCTTCCTTGTTTTCCACACTTTGACTAGATCTAGTCAAATTTATGTTTTCTATGCATTGTTTTCTGCACTTTTCTTTATTTTTCTTTGACTCAAAACTCTATAAATTGTAGTCCCATTTCATTGCAACATCATCAACGAATTTTTTTTTTTTTTGAGTTTTTACTCTTTGTTCTTTGCTTAGAACATTTCTAGTTTCTTGGTGAGGTTATCTCCAAGTTTCGATCCTTCCTTTGTTGGACCGGTGCGTTACATCCGGCAACAACTGAAGTCTGGTAGTATCATTGGGCCTTTCCACATCCCATTGTGTCACCATTCATCCCACCAGTTCTCTATCCTTCCGAATCAGAGTCCATATCAACCTTACCGAAAGAGTGATCCCGATTTTGGTTCTATCAAGTGGTATCAGAGCCACTCTTCCGGTAACTCTATTTCTATCCATTTTTCTCATCTTCCATTTTCTTTAAACACTTCTTCTTCTACCTTTCTTGAACCCGGGCCACACATTACCATCCACCATTTAAAAAAAAAAAAAAAAAAAAGAGATCTACGATTTAAAAAAAAAAAAAAAGGAAAAAGAGTATAAAAAAAAAGGAGTTTCAAAGTTTGATTTGTGGATTGGTGGTGGAAGAGAAAGCCTGCTGGCCGAGGAGAAATCCGGCCTTTGAGTTGGTTAAAGCGGGTTCCCAAATCACAATCTCTTATCTTTCTATCTTAAACCTTTGATCTTGCTTGGATTTGCCCATTGGGATTCTTTGATCTGTTCTCTTAGAACCTTGAGAAGAAACTGTGTGATCACCATAAAATCTGAGAGAAAACACTTGAGTGGGTGAGATTCAACACTTGAGAGAGTGACAAATTTTATCTATTAACTTTTGTGTTGAGATTTTCAGGTTACAATGTTTGGTCTTCACCGGGGAAGTAGCAAGGAGAAGTCTCCACGACCATCTGTCTCTCAAACTCCATTTAAATATTCTTTGAACAATTTTGATGAGTTTGTTAGTGTGCAGGAAAAGCCAAACCAAAGGTGCAAAGAAAAGGTCAAAGATGTGGCTGATCCAAAGACGCGATCCTTTCAGTTTGATGTCCAAGAGATCTGTGACAACTTTGAGAAGGGAATGATGCAAGCCCTCAAGGACGTCAGCAAGAGCCACAAGAAGAGCACATCCACACGTGCACATGTAGCTGAGCCATCCTTGTTCATCAGTGAGAAAACTCAAGGTGAATCTGAAAACCATTTTGAAAAGCTTAAAGATTTTTCAGATTCTTTACCCATTTATGATGAATCTGATGAAGAGCTAATTGAAAGCTTGATCACTTGTGAGGATAAATGTGATCTTCCTTCTCTTGAACCTGAGTTTGTGTTTGAGAATGATCAAGCTAATGTAGAACTAACTGTTTTGCAACCGGAGCTTCCGAGTAGTCTTGTTTTGTCTCCACAGGTTTTTGAGGAAGAGCCATTCAACCATCCACATCATGGACGACTTCCTGGCACTAGGACACCTTTGGATGATGATCTAGGTCCTATCTTTGATAAGGAGGACGACCCTGGTCCAGTCTTTGATGAGGAAGCAACAAGCATCACATCCATAGCTATGGAGAGTCATCTATGCTTTGATCCCGGCACATCTCCTCTCCCTTTGTCTCCTGATCTTCAAAAGCACAGTGAGAACTCCGATTTGTTTAATTCTCTGCCTGTCATGTTTGTCAAGATTAGTTCTCATGATGTGACTCGTTTTTGTCTTGACAAAATGAAAGAATTTTGTGTTTCAAAATCTGTTTTTGAAAACATAATTAATTCTTTTGAAAATTTTAAACCTGATGAACTTCTTGATCAACAATGTTTTCAAAATGTCAATGGCATCAATTCTGGAATTATTTTGAGCTTTGATCAGTTCTTGGAACACAACAAAGGTTTTCATTCTCTTGAAAAGTCATTTGATCATAGTTTGCAACAAACCGATTTCTGTGCTAGAAACTCTTTTAATTCGTTTGTTTTCAAAAGAAATGACTTTGATCTGAGTTCTTATATTCATGCACTGATCACTGATAATTTATTTGCATCCTTTGTGTATGGCTAAGCTGGGGTCGTACTGATGGAGCTCAAAAGAGAGAAAGTGGAGAGGTTTCTTTTCACAGAATTCAAGCCAGCTCTCTTTTTCATTCATCATCAGCACCATGTGTTCTTTCG
>NW_026618401.1:6956-12386 GCF_000801105.2 Raphanus sativus
TCAAGAGGTGAGACCTATCTTAAGCTAATTAATAATGCAGTTCAGTCTCTAATGAGTGAGTCGTGATCTTAATATACACGATGACTGGTGCCGATAGAGGTTAATATTTTTAACGCTAACTAATTCAGCATCTAGTACCAAGTCGTCACTGCGCGTGGCTCATAGATACGGCCCATGCTCGAGTCTAAGCAGCAAGAAAGCCACGACGTGTCCCGACCATGACGACATCCTCAGACTCGACCAGGCGCGCGTGAAATCCATCCACTCAAGGCTTTCGAAGAAACTAACTGATACATCCAGGGGGATCCTTACGATTTTGGTTTCTTCAAGTGTCATGGCCTTCGGTTTCCTCACGACACCTTTGATCCCATCTTTGATGAGGAGGCCGTTGGCGTGATTGATGAGTTTTGCTCGACCTTTGTGGAGAGCTCTGGTCCGATCTATGATGAGGATGTTCTTGATGAGCCAAGCCAAGGTTCACTACTGGTTACTAGGCGTACTTTGAGTGTCCAACCCAAATCCAATGAAAAAGAACAAAGGGAGAATCTCTTTCACTCTAGATGTCTCATTTCTGATAAAGTTTGTTCTTTGATTATTGATGGAGGCAGTTGCACTAATGTGGCTAGTGACACTCTTGTTAAGAAACTTGGGCTTGTCACTCGTCCTCTTTCTCGTCCTTTCAGGTTGGAGTGGCTCAATGAGGCAGGAGAACAGTATGTGAAGGAGCAAGTCACAGTTCCACTCTCCATTGGCCGATATGAGGATGAGGTTGTGTGCAATGTGCTTCCCATGGATGCTTGCCATGTTCTCTTGGGCCGGCCTTGGCAATTTGACAAGAAGGCAGTACATGATGGCTTCACAAACATGCACTCGTTTGATCACAAAGGAAAGAAGATCACCTTGGTGCCTTTGTCACCTTCGGAAGTCCATCAAGACCAGGTCCAACTTAAGAAGAACCGAGACCAAGACTCTAAGGCTGATAAACCTGAGACAAGTACCAAAAACTCCAACTTCTTTGTCAAAGAAAGTCAGGTAAGGAAGTCTCTTTGCTCTCAAAAGCCATTTCTCTTACTTATTTATAAAGAGTCTCTTTTGGCCTCATCTTCTTCTGACCTTGCACCGGAGATTCCGAGTGAGTTTTTAGGTATCTTGCAGGATTATTCTGATGTGTTTCCAGAAGAAAATCCCAAAGGATTGCCACCAGTGAGAGGCATTGAGCATCAGATCGATCTTGTCCCAGGCGCCTCTCTTCCGAACCGACCAGCGTACCGCACCAATCCGGTCGAGACCAAGGAGCTGGAGAAACAGATCAACGACCTGCTTGAGAAGGGATACATCAGAGAGAGTCTCAGTCCCTGTGCAGTGCCTGTTCTACTCGTACCAAAGAAGGATGGCTCCTGGAGGATGTGTGTGGACTGCCGGGCCATAAACAACATCACGGTAAAGTATCGACATCCTATTCCTCGCCTTGATGATATGCTTGATGAACTCCATGATTCTAAGTACTTTTCTAAGATAGATTTGAAAAGTGGCTATCATCAGATTAGGATGAAAGAAGGTGATGAATGGAAAACGGCCTTTAAAACAAAACTAGGATTGTATGAGTGGCTTGTCATGCCCTTTGGTCTCACAAATGCACCTAGTACTTTCATGCGCCTAATGAATCATGTCTTGAGGTCTTTTATTGGTCATTTTGTTGTAGTTTACTTTGATGACATTCTTATTTACAGCAAAAGCCTTGATGAGCACAAACAACACCTGAAATCTGTTCTTGAAGTCCTTAGAAAGGAACATTTGTTTGCTAACCTTGGAAAATGTTCTTTTGGCACAGATCATGTGGTCTTTCTATGTTTTGTTGTAGGTGCAGATGGCTTGAGAGTGGACGAGCAGAAGGTCCAAGCAATCAGAGACTGGCCCATTCCGAAAACCATTAGTGAAGTGAGAAGCTTCCATGGCCTTGCCGGTTTCTATAGGCGGTTTGTTCAAAACTTCAGTACCTTGGCCGCCCCTCTCACTGAAGTGATCAAGAAGAACGTGGGGTTCAAATGGGGACCAGCTCAAGAAGAAGCATTCGAAATCCTTAAAGGGAAGTTGACTAATGCCCCTTTACTTGTACTTCCAGATTTTTCTAAAGCTTTTGAGATCGAATGTGATGCTTCTGGTGTTGGTATTGGTGATGTATTGATGCAGGAAGGAAAACCAGTAGCTTATTTCATTGAGAAGCTTGGTGGTGCCATGCTCAACTACCCCACATACGACCAGGAACTCTATGCCTTGGTGAGAGCTCTTCAAACGTGGCAGCACTATCTTTGGCCTAAGGAGTTCATCATCCACACTGACCATCAGTCTCTAAGACATCTTAAGGGTCAGCAGAAGCTCAACAAGAGGCATGCTCGTTGGATGGAGTTCATTGAGACATTCCCTTATGTGATCAAGTACAAACAAGGTAAGGAGAATGTTGTGGCCGATGCATTGTCTCGAAGGTATACTCTTCTTTCAGCCCTTGAGACTAAATTGCTTGGTTTTGAATTTATCAAGGATCTTTATGCCTCTGATCAGGATTTTAAAGAGATTTTTCGAAAATGCACCAAGGTTGCTTATGGGAAATACTTTCAAAGTTCTGGTTTCTTATTCTTTGATAACCGTTTGTGTGTGCCCCAATGTTCTTTGAGGGAGTTGTTTCTCAGGGAAGCTCATGGAGGAGGACTTATGGGACACTTTGGTGTCATGAAGACTTACAAGGCGGTTCATGACCACTTCTATTGGCCGAGTTTGATGAAAGATGTTGAGAGGATCTGTAGCCGTTGTGTGGTGTGCAAAAAGTCTAAGCCTAAAGCATCAAACCATGGTTTGTACTCAGCTCTACCCATTCCCTCTCATCCTTGGGTAGACATTTCTATGGATTTTGTGCTTGGTTTGCCTAGGTCCAAAGCTGGACGAGAGTCTATCTTTGTGGTTGTTGATAGGTTCTCAAAAATGGCTCATTTCATCCCTTGTCACAAAACTGATGATGCTGTGCAAGTTGCAGATTTATTCTTTAAGGAAGTTGTTAGATTGCATGGAATGCCTAAGACCATTGTCTCTGATCGTGATGCTAAGTTCCTTAGCTATTTTTAGAAGACCTTGTGGTCTAAGCTAGGTACTAGATTGATGTTCTCTACAACTTGTCATCCGCAAACTGATGGGCAAACTGAAGTAGTTAATCGAACCTTGTCTGCTTTGCTTAGATCTTTGGTTAAAAAGAATCTTAAGACTTGGGAAGAATGTTTGCCTCATGTTGAGTTTGCTTACAATCATGCATTGCATTCAGCTACTAAATTTTCTCCTTTTGAGGTTGTTTATGGATTTAATCCTTTGTCTCCACTTGATCTTTTACCTTTGCCTTTGAGTGAACGAGTTAGTACAGATGGCAAGAGGAAAGTGGACACGATCAAGAAGCTGCATGAACAGGTCCGGGCCAACATTGAAGCCAAGACCAAAAGCTACAAACGACTTGCAAACAAGAAGAGAAAAGAAGTGATCTTCCAGGAAGGTGATCTTGTTTGGGTCCATTTGAGGAAGGAACGATTCCCGGAACAAAGGAAGTCTAAACTCATGCCCCGGGTCGATGGTCCATTCCAGATTCTCAAGAAACTCCATGACAATGCTTACCAGCTTGATCTTCAGGGTAAGTATGATATCTCTTCAAGTTTCAATGTTTCTGATTTATCTCATTTTCTTGCAGATGATCCGGATTTGTGGTCAAATCCTTTTGAAGAGGGAGGGAATGATGGAACCCAGGACCTGGACCAGGACTTGGAGCAGACTCAGGACAATCAGATCAGTCCAACTGAGGTTCAGCCATTCAGCCGTACCAGATCAACGGAGAGAGCCGTGTACCGGATCGACCCGAGTGCACCCGGACGCGACCTAAGGATGGATTCACGACCTGATGACCGAATCAGCCGACCCACAGGCGTTCTTCCCCGACCCATTTGTCATTCTAGAGCCAACAGTCAAATCAGAACCCATGATCATCGAGATGAATCTGATTCCGGACTTAGACTTTCTTTTCTGGCCCGTTTGGGACGTACCGCACACCCGGATCAGGCTGATCTTAACTCTTCCGACCACTTTGATGATTTTATGATGATCGATGCATCCAACTTCTCCAAAGGGATGTTACTTAGGCTCTCTGAAGATTTGGGTCGAGCTATCTCTTCATCCGTTCATGGATCATCGAAGATCAAGCATGCGGGCAGCCTTGCGTCCGTCCTTCTCCTTACCGCGGACGACCTGATCAACACAAAATGAACCTGGACACATTATGAACCTGGACAGTCAAATGAACCTTGCCAAGTCTTCATCAATTTCCGCCATTGACTGGTCTTGGTCCAAGTTCAGAAATCTATGTCTTGTTTTCATTGATTTATATTTTCTATGTTGTCTTTTCCAACATTTCTCTTTATGTTTTCTTTGACTCACAACACTATATATATGTGAGTCCTTCATGAAATAAAATCACAATCGATTTCCTTTATCTCTTTTTGAGTTTTCTCTCATTGTTCTTTGTCTTAGAACATTCATAAGTTTGCTTGGTGAGGTTATCTCCGAGTGAAACACTTTCGTTGTGTTGGACCGGTGCGTCACATCCGGTAACCTTCGATCTCTGGTAGTACCTTTGGGCTATTCCGCAACCCTTAGTGTCACCCTTCGATTCACCAGTTCTCAATCCTCTCGGATCTGAGTTCATATCATTCGTACCGGCAGAGTGATCCTTACTTAGGTTCTATCACGGAGGCCTTAATGAATCCGGAGATTCTAGACCCTGAGGTCGTATTGAACCCGGAGGTTCTAGACCTGGAGGCCTTAACGAATCCGGAGATTCCAGACCCTGAGGTCGTATTGAACCCGGAGGTTCTAGACCCGGAGGCCTTAATGAATCCAGAGATTCTAGACCCTGAGGTCGTATTGAACCCGGAGGTTCTAGACCCGAAGGCCTTAATAAATCCGGAGATTCTAGACCCTGAGGTCGTATTAAACCTGGAGGTTCTAGACCCGGAGGCCTTAACGAATCCGGAGATTCTAGACCATGAGGTCGTATTGAACCCGGAGGTTCTAGACCCGGAGGCCTTAATGAATCTGAAGATTCTAGACCAAGAGGTCGTATTGAACCTGGAGGTTTGTGGACTTGTATGCATTTTCGGGAGGTCTATTGATCGTACTCTGCTGCCCGTAGGCGAGCCACTCTCGATCATGTTATTGAGAAACCGCACTCTGCCACCCGGAGGTATAGGCCATTCTCATGAATCTCAATGCTGCACTCTACCGTTCTGCAGAAAAGGTCACTCTCAGACATACTGTGGTCTGGCGTGGGCCTGCCCCGCAGAGCGACTTCACACCAGACACACTACCTTCCACGTCTGGGTAGGTATTAAATTTTGCGTGCTT
>NW_026618402.1:0-12385 GCF_000801105.2 Raphanus sativus
AGATGAGTTGCATTTGAACCCACAAGTAGTTGCATGAAGGAAAATCAGCCTCACCGCAACTTTCCCTAGTGACCTGAACTCGCTAAGATACGTCTCCCATACAAGCCTACTGCTCTGAGGATTAGCTATCCTCATCTTACCAGTAACAGGGTCACGCTCTTTCATCTGAACCGCCCTTGCATACATTGGATCAAGCCCTTCGGTTCTCCATTTCATAAGCTCCATCAACGCAATGTGTGCCTCGTCTCTAGACACAAGCCTTATTATCAACTTATCTACATCTTTCTCTTGCTCCGGCGACAAACATTTGAACGGTGGAAGATACTTGCCGCTACTATCGCTTATCAAGTAAAGAGGGTCGAGTATGAAGGCCGCAGCCCAAGCCGGGTGATAACTCTTCTTGAATCTTCTCTCCACAAGTTTCTCCACATGTCCTTCCCCTACGTTGAACTTAGAGTCCCAATCTTTAACCTTAGCCCTTAGCTCGTCCCATAGCGGGAGGCATTGCCCAACGAGCAGCTTCTCTTCCTCTATTCTCCGAGCCATCTCTTTGACAAGCTTGATCAAAGCGTGGACCGCCTCTACCTCGTTCCAAAACCTTTGGTCTCCAACCATCTCTCTAACCTCCCTAGCCGTATGATCCTCCATCAAAACAGCCTTACAAGCATCATCATGCATCACCAGCTGAATCGCTCTAGCGGAACTCAACACATCCTCAAGAAGACTAAACAATGGCTCAAAGAAACAAGTCTTACCACTATCGCAATTTAAAGGCAACCGCAGCATTATAGATTCGCCGTGTTCTTGAAGCTGATACTTACGGTGCGCGTTACGTATCTCCGCCGTGTTGTTGACGAACTCGGCGAGTCTCACGCAGTTTCGCGAGACGGATTTGAATAAAGGCAGCTCTTTTACGAAGTCTTTGATCAAACTCCTGAGCCCTTGATACTGACAAGACATGTTCACCATCCACTGATGCTGCCCCTCGAGACTCTTAAGCGCCTTGTTCTTGAACTTGTCAGAGACTATCCCAACACACCTCTGAGGCGAATTTCCGCAAATGCCCTTAACCGTCTCCAACAAGACCTCCTCCGCGTAGTTCGACGGCACGACAGCTCCGTTCACGAGAACCGCTCTTCTGTAAACACTCGTCCCGTTGGGTAAATTCACGATCAGACTCACCAGACTCTCTCTCCAGCCGTCCGATGCGATTTGGAAGAACATGGCGTCTCGGATTCTCGATTCGGACACCGCTCTGGCTTCCTCGTACTTAAACTCCAGCCTTGTCGAGGCGAAGTCTCTCTTGGAGATGATTGGTAAACCGACTTGGGTTAAAAAGGTTCGAAACTTGGGATGCTCCAGACCCGAGAGAGAAACGGAGCCGCAGGACTCGAAGACCCAGTCGGAGAGAGAGTCGAGAGCCGCCGACTCCATATGCGATCTCGTGAGAGACTGCGACGGTTTGGGACTCTTGAGCTTCTTCACACCGTCTTCGAGCATAGCCAACGGACACAGATCGTCTTTTCCGCCGGAGAGCATCAGACGCGGCGGCGGCGGCGGAGCGGAGGAGTACCGCAGCTCTCCGCCTCTCGAAGGATCGACGATCGTTATCGGCGTCGCGTTGTAAGAAGAAGGAGGGTTGAGGCGAGAAGGAGCCGCGGCGGTGACGACGGCGGCGCCGGAGGAGTTTCTTTTCCGGTGGTGAGCTAGAGGAGAGGAAGAGGAAGAGGAAGGAGAAGGGCTGACGGCGGAGATTGGAGGAGCGACGGAGGAGGTGAAATTGGGACACGTGCCGCGTTTGAGATGCTCGGAGGCGGTGCGGGAAGGGTTGGAGGCGGAGAAAACGGCGTCGCAGAGGGAGCAGCGGAGTTTCACGGCTTTGGGGAGGCCGGTGTCGGTGTTGCGCACGAGCGTCGGCTCGAGGTGAGTCCAGTACCACGCGCCTTTACCTTTCACCGCTTTCGTCCTCACCGTCATCAAACCTTCGTATCTCTTGTTCAGAGCCTTCACCGTTAGCTCCTCCGTCGTTACCTCCGGAGGCGGCGGAGGTGGCGTTTGTTGTTGTTGTTGGTGAGCAGCCGTGGGAGTGTTCGTCGTCGCCATTTGCTTCGAGGAAGATGTTTTAATTACGTGTGACATCTCTTATTAACCGGGAAAATTAACCGGGAAGACGGCTCCACGTCATCAAAACAACTTCGAACTGCTCTATGGGTTTCCTTTTAATGTCTCCTCTCCTCTCTTCACTGATCGCTCTGTTTCGCTAATGTGATTTTGGAAGAAAGAGACAGCGGAGAAGAAGAGGGAGAGAGTAAGAGTTAAAGAGAGAGAGAGAGGGGAAGGTAACGACGCGCGTGGAAGGAATGAGTTGTAAACGGACGTTTTTTTTAGAGGAACAAGGTGAAAGCAGAGTTCCCACGTCGTACGAGAAGAAGAAAAAAATAACACATACGTTACGTTGGTTTAAGACACTCTCTCTCACTTCCCCATCATTGGAACGTTTCCTTCACGCGCTTCTCTGTGGTTTTCGGACATTGTTTTCTTTTTTAGTTTTCTTTCTTGTCTCCTACTTTTTTTTTTCTTATTGGAACTATTTGGGACCTTAATTTAATGCATTTTAGATTCTCGTAATCTATACATGTTTTTCTTGTTCTACAGAGCATTCAACTACTAAAAGGTAACATTTGGTAAAAGTAAAATCTAATTTGGATTGTGATGTGTGACGAGAGTCAATTTTTGTCCAAGTTAAAAGAAAGAAGAGTATTTTTTTATTCTTTCATCTGTAAAAATGTAATTATACAAATTTGATGTACATAAATTTTATTATAGTACAGAAGCTAATATATATATACATGAAGATATAAAGGGTTTGTTGGCAAGAGAAAGTACTGTATAACCCTTTTGGAAAGATTAATTTGGTTTAAAGAATCTCTCATTTTGTATTTACTTAAAGATTTCAAGACATTTGAGTATTTCAAGACAAATTAAAACTGGTGACTGGGATTTCCATTTGTGTCTTCTTGTCTATGTGGGATGCGTTCGGTATTTGGACATTTAGAGAGGGTAAACTGGGCATTTAGTTTTGTTTGTAGGTAGATGGTGAAAGACACCGAGGGACTGAGGGAGTGTGTGTGTATGTGTGTTGTGTTGACCACAATGCGTTGACTCATCAGAAGGACATCTCTTTGTAAATATTTTATATTTACCTTTTTTTTACGACTATTTTATATTTACCTGTAAAGGTAAAAAGGAATGAAAGTTGTAGTGTTTGTAATTTGACTGAATCCCCTTTTAGACAATTTTTGGTTGTTACTTCTTACCATTTTCTAAAACATTTCTTTTTTAAAAGTCTAGAATACTTGGTCGCTTTGGGTTTTCTTTTTCATTTATTGTGTATGAATGTTCATTATCATGAGTCTCATGGCCGTCGCTAGCAGTTTGAACTTCAAAGTCATGAGTTACCACACCCTCTGTACTCTTCACAACATTCACATTGAACAAGCTGTTTTAAAGGACCGTTGAAACAGCATTGTTTTAGAACAGCGTATATATTTTCATATTTACATTACTTTCATCCTTTAGAAAAAAGCACAACTTAATCTTATGTATTAGAAAAACATAGTAAACACAGAATTAAAAAAAATGAAAGATAAGTAAAACAATAATTAAAGTAACAAGTGGATGTTAGTAGGAGTCAAGTTTTAATCGGCATAACATGTGTATATATATAATGTGTATATATATATATATATAATCTCAATAACACCACATATCACAACTGTCTCCCACCTTCTGTTGTATTTATGCATGTTTATACATATGAATGATCCATGGTTTTTTTTTTTTTGGAATGATCCATGGTTTGTAAGTTCAAAATGTACATACGATACTAAAGGCGAAATTATATTTTGCTAGGAGAAAATTTAGATCAGTCCAATCTTAAAAGTTGTATAGTGCTATCTATAAGAACGTTCTTGTCTGTTACAAAGCAACCACCCAAAATTCCATTAATTTTATATTTTTGTAATAAGCTTATCATGCTGCGAAACACTTGATCAAAATACATTCAACCCTATTTTAAGAATGCTAATTTTGTGAAGGAGATTCGAAAAGAAAATGTTTAGCAGCAATAGTAGAAATATAGATATACATATACACTTTTGTTACATGGAATATTCGTAATAACTCGCTAGATGATTATTTCTCTGATATACTAAGAAATATGAATTTTTGTCTTCCACTAGGTGATGAATACCTGAAATGAAGATCTAATCATTTTAAATAAGATACATTTAAATTAATTATTACTGTGAGTATGTGGCAACGTAGTTTGCTTGATCCACAAGCTTGTACGAGAGTTTTCTTTTCTCAACCACTCCACTATATTTTTCTCAAAAAAAACACTCCACTATATATATCGTGTTTGGAACTCAGATAAATATACAATATAGATCGTTGATCAAAGAAAAAAACATACAATATAGTAAAAGAGAGCATATAATCGAGATAAAAATCAACGGCAACTTTTTAACCGATAGCGATGGTAATTATTTTAATTAGTGAACATGGATAGTTATACTAGCCTAGCCTTTAAAAAAGAAGCATCATTATATTCCTAGTCTATTAATTTGAAAACTGTTGGAAAGTTATGGTATTTGGTAAGCTGGTAAACGGTAATCACCGTATGTATATTAGTGGTTTGTTTGAGAGTAAAGAAAAATACATGGAGTATATGAAACTTGTTTTTGTTATTATAGAATACAGCAAGAATGTTTATTTTGGACAGTTTCATACATGAAAAACATGACTATAAATCTGATGGACATATCAGTATTCACGTCAGAATTTGATATGTTCTGAAAACTATAAAAAGATTTCAAAAATGTGAGTATGATTCATATTTTTGGAATAGAAATGATCGGACGAATTCACTAGCGAAGTTGACAAGAATCAGAGATTATATTTTCTTCCATAAAATTCAGATACTAATAGACGGAGGGACTCTTTGGAGAATCTGTCTGTTTGTTTGGAGCTGGCTTTTATCAAATCACATTATTGAAAGGTTTCTGGGCCCATATTTCATTTTTAAATATTTCATAATTATTATGGCTCAGGTGCCGTATTGTTTTACCTTCCAAGCCCAGTCAAACTATCAAGATTTAATTTAGGCCGAGCTCTATTGGCCCACGGGCTTATAAAATCCTACCGGAATATATTTAAACTAGCATGGAACGGTACTTTTGGTCAAAGTTACCGGAAGCCTAACCGAAACACTGGAAAATAACAAAACCAGAAGAAGTCTTATTACTCCGATCAGAATCTCGAAACCGAAACCGAATCCGAACTGAACTAATCTAGCGACCTCGAACTTGTTGTCCGAACTTGCTATCTGTTCCCTCATCGATCTTTTTAGTGGAAGGAAAGAGAAGAAACAAGAGACAGCGACAATAGATCCGAGGAGATTGTCGGAGCAAGAAGGAGGAAGATGGGAGACATTTGGACATGGCTTATATCCTTCTTCTTCCTCATCGCTCTCGTCGTAATCATCGTCTATCAGGTCCTAATTCGATCCATTTTTATATAAAACTATATCTAAAGTTCTCTACTTTTCTATCGAATTTGCTAGTTTCCAGGTAGTCTCTGATTAACTTGAACTACAGTTTTATGTTCTTGCCACATGATTGTAATAGAAAATTTTCCATTTTTTGGGAATGTTACAACTTACAACCAAATCAGTTAGTTTATGTTCTGTTGTCGGATTGTGTTCATGTCTTGTGTAATGAGCTCAATGGAGTCTATGGTTTAGTGGAAACTAAAAATTCGTATCTTTCATTTGGGGGCAGCTTGTAAGCTTAGCGGATCTGGAGTTTGATTACATCAACCCTTACGACTCAGCATCGAGGATAAACTCAGTGGTTTTACCGGAGTTCATTGTTCAAGGAGTTCTATGTGTATTCTTCCTCTTAACAGGACACTGGTTCATGTCACTCTTATGTCTCCCTTATCTCTACTACAACTTCCATCTGTACGTCTGTTTTTTTTTTTTCTTTTACAACTTTAATAAAACATGGTGATGATGGTCTTTGATTATATATCTCATTCGGGTGTCTCTGTTGTTTTCAGTTACTCGAAGCGACAACACTTGGTAGATGTCACGGAGATATTCAATTTGCTTGACTGGGAAAAGAAGAAACGGCTGTTCAAGCTTGCTTACATTATCCTTAACCTCTTTCTCACTATCTTCTGGTAAATAAATAAAGCAAAATAAAAAAAGTATTTTAGAATCTCTTCTCTGCTTCTTCATTATTGATCAAGATTAGCTAACATATGGATTCTGTCTCCAACTTTTTCTTTTTCTTAGGATGATTTACTCGGCGATGGATGATTACGAGGACTGACTATTACTGATGAAGAAAAGGCGATCTAGCTTCTTTGTTTTTTTTCATCGGCGCTTAAAGATACAGGGCTGGGATGGTGGTGGACATGACATGAGACAAATGAAAGAACAGAGTGTTGTGTTGTTTGTAAGATAATTAGCGTCTGAAAGATTTGTATATTTTTGTTTCTTTCGTAGTAATTTTTTTTGAGATTCTGGTATTTAACAGAATCAGTACAACTTAACAAGTTCAATGTTAGAAAAAAAGTTGGGTAATTCATGCGAATATTGGATCTTTAGTGTATATAGAAAAGGAAACTTTCTGTAGTTGGAACATTCCGTTTCAGTTACGTAATTAAGGGGTAAGGTTATAAAACCTAGTCCAAGCCCTATTTGCGTGTCTTATCGCCATCGTCTGTGAAGCTGGAGTAATCTCGTTATCAAGGTGATTCCTGTCTGTCTCTCTCTCTTTCTCTATGTATAGAGCTTTAATGGATTATATTGCTCTCGTTCCACTCTAAACACTTGACCTATATATATATAGTTAAGTCTTAGATTTGGGAATCGAAATCTATTTTAGGTAGCAGAAACACTAGCGATGGCAATCCTTGCATCATATGATCATTGTTGTTCAAGAAAGTTATGTTCTGTGTTTCAATACCAGTTTTTTAGGCTTTTAGCAGTGTTGTTGAGTCTCTTCTGATGATAATTACAGGGTTTCCTTCTTTTAAGAGAGGATATAAGAAGAACTCAATGGTTAATGCAATCAAAGGAGTGTTCATCTCCTGGTTCGTTTCTCAATGCTCTATAATCGTGTAAAAGTTCAATTTGGAGGTGTTATGATTAACTCAGTTTGTCTTTGTTTTTGCAGTGATATACCGATGGCACAGTTGATAGTGAACATAAACAATTCGATGCCTTCGTCTCAGAGATTCATAATTCATGTACTTGATAGTACTCACTTGTTTGTGCAGCCACATGTTGAGCAGATGATTCGCAGTGCCATTGCTAAGTTCAGAAATCAAAACTCTTACGAGAAGCCTACTTAAAACCACATAACCTTCACGCTTTTTTTTTATTTTCAGATTAGAACAAACACGTATTATAATTATTAAGATGGTAAGAGTTTGGCAAGATTAGACTGTTCATATGCTTATACTGAATATTGACAAGTTATATACTCTCTGTACCAGGTTTAGAATCAGTCTGTTATGTTTGATTAGTTGGATTCTCAAAATGATGATGTTGGTGTTGTGTGAAACTCATTGTCACCAGCGAAAGGTTTGAGGCGGTTTCTCTGTGTTTTCTTTTTTTTGGATGACGAGACGGTTTCTCTGTGTTGGTTTCTGAATCAAAGTTTGGTTATTGTTCATATTGCATGTTTGGTTAATGCGTTTGATTCAATTTATAGTGTCAAATAAAAAAAACAATTTAATACTATATGGTTTATATGGAGTGTTCTGTTGAATAAAAAAAGAACTAAGTGGATTCGGTAACACAAAAGTTCTTATATACAATTAATATTTTGTGATTCTGTGAAATAGTGCTTGGTTTGTGCAACCTTCAATCTTTCTTTTGTTGAAAATCTAGACTATATTATGAGCATTTTTCTACATCTTTATTAAATCTAGATATTATTTCGGCTCCAACCTACTGAGTTCTTCTACTTACTTAAAACCGTGAAATTTGGTAATAAAAAGATGCATATGTTTTCAAATATTAGTTTCTAGAGGAAAGTATAAATCTTTATGAATGATAAAACAACGACTACAAGTCGTTTTTGGTGACGGAAAAAATGATAAAAAATTAGATATTTACAATAGAAAAAAAGTTTTGAAAAAAATTGCTGAGATATATTTAATTATCCTTAAACCGGAGACGTGTGCATAGCAAATTACATGTTTTAGCTAGCCACATGAGGTACATAAACAAAAGCTTTAAGGCTGGCTATGTTCATTATCACTAAAAATATATTGACATAATTGAAAGACCACCACTTACAGGGGTTGCTCAGGAGATACCATGGACTGATATATGTTACCAAAATTAATAGGCTACATCTGCTCATATGGATGCTAAAAGATAACAATAAGTGGGTTAATATGAGTTTTGAGTTGCCAGGTTTTAATCTTCATAACATCCACATACAATGGTGATCTCTTTGCTCCTAAGAAGCTGCAGATAAATTTCTAATTTTATTGTTTATTGTTTGTCTCTTACAGGATTGGAGATATTTTTTCTGCCTGGAATAATGAGGCAGCTAACAAGGTACGGGATTGGAGATAGATATCTAATTTTCAATATTTTAAATTTAAATAATGTGACAAATCTTATACATATTTATGCTTTCTAGTTTCTACCAACAACTCTTCGGGAAAAAAATTAAACTAAGAAAACTGATCATTGTGGGATGGAAAATAGGTAAACGGTTTACTTACCTTTATTATACCTTTTCTTGTTGGAAATTTATGATACAAAGTTCCAATAAGCATAAGTTTTTACAAATTGATGGTTGCAATTTTTGTGGGACATCCATCTATCAACAACATCTAGGTTTTCCCCAAAATATAAACAATTAGGCCAACCTTTTAAAAATTATAACATTCCACCAAGAAAATTCAAGTCAAACACTAAAACTTAACAAACAACACACACACAAAATTAATTTTAGAACTTTATACAATCTTTTTTCTAACAGCTAAAACCCACAATAAAGAAAGCATGCAATTTCTGAATTTCTTACTGTCACTCTCCTCCTTTTCTCTATTTACAAGAACATGACCAAAGATCATTTCCTAACTTAAAATTAAATTTACCAAAGAAACTAAACCAATAGAGAAATCATTTGGTTTCTTAAGGCACGTAGACTTCTTATGGTAAAAGTCTACGTGCCTCTCAAACCATGAATTTCATCAAACCATTGGTTCTGGTTTGGTTAACCCCAAGATTTTAAAGACTTTAAGAACATGATTTGATCAAACCAAAGCTGAATAGATTTCTCCAAACCAAACTCCCAAGTGAAACCAACACTGCTTTAGTCTCTTGCTCCTCTTCTCCATCTCCATTTTTATGAATCAAAGATGGCATTTCCTTCACTCTTAACCACTCCAAACCGATTTTCTCCCTAACCGATTCAATCAATTTCGAGTCGGCTCCATCTCCATTCCCATCAGTTACGTAGAATATGTTTGTAGCCATGCCGCAGCTAGTTGATATCTCTGTTCTTGTAACATTCAGACCGTTTTCTCTGAACGTCCGTGTAACTTCCGCTAATAAACCTTGTTTGTCTGGATGTCTCAGCTCTAATCTCACACCCTGAACACAAAACAAAACCAAAGAAACGGTTTAGATTACCGGTTAACCAAACATTCAATCAATTTCAACTTCGTCTAATATTATACATACCTCAGATGCTCTTCTTTCAACTGCAGCTTCTAAGCATTGTATCACTCGTTGCCTCTCTGCTTCTGAACTTATCGGTGATCCATCCTTATGCCGGATATAGAATTCCTGAAAGAAGTTATCCGAGAATAAGCTCAAGAAAACCCTCAAGTTTTAAACCAATTTTGTAGGAAACATACCAAATGAGCTTGGTCCGAAGACGTGTTGATAGTAGCATGGAACACGGCATATTCCATGTCCGTTAGCGTACAAACCACGTCAAACAAAAGCTTAGTTCGGTCCCGACAATGAACATTAACTACAGAGTAACCCCTCTCAGCCCAATTCTGAACCGTCACAACCACCATAGGATCTCTCTCATGTCTCTTGTACCTTTTCTCGTAGTCTCTGTCTTCAAACATTAGCTGATGAAGCCTACGTTCGACGTGCGTCATCACATCCATCGAAACGCAAGTCTTTGCAGCGGAGTTGATGTCGTTATCGCCATTCAAAACGTTCTTTAACCGTCCTTCGATCTTCGATATGCGATGAGAATCAAGAACTGGTGATCCTGTAGTGCAGTCTTTGAGGAAGATGATAGACGCAACTCGACCGTTGTGTGTCCATAGCTTAGCGTCAACTACATCGCAGTTGAGGTCGGAGAGAACCGCAAACATCTCAGATAGTAAACCGATCCGATCTGTTCCGGTTAATTCTAAGGATGTTAAACCGTTTACTTCGATGTCTTCTCCGTAGTAAACCGTCTCAATAGACTGTGAAACCAAGAAAATAAAAAAGTTTCTATGTTTAGAAACCACGTTATCGAATTCAGACATTGTTTAAGATAAGCAAATGGGTTTACCTGTTCGATGTAACTAAAGACGCTCTGATCATTTAGTTTGTTTCCGTCTATGTCAGTCACATGGAAAACTGCAGTAATTAGAGAAAAACAGAGTTTAGTATAAAGTGAAAATATTATTACAAATTCGAATAATTATTAAATTTTGTAATTACCATCCATGTTCCATCTACCATCAGAAGAGATGTAAGCTTTTTTGATGGAGAGATTTAAATCGGTGAGGATTTGAACGGCTTCTAGCAATATACCATGCCCTCTTGGACTGTCAACCTGAGAGAATAAAATTCATTGCTGAATTGTTAATTTTCTTAGAATTATAAATGAAACATTTGCTTTGAGATTATTGATTTGATGGTGGTTTAGATAATTAAACAGAAGAAAAAGAAGCAAACCTTGACGATTGTCGCTGAAGAACAAACACCATTGTCGATAACGACCCTGTAATTATGTAAGAATTCGCTTTGGATTATTTTCATTGCGTCAAAAAGTAAATTATTTCTAAATAATGGAATATCAATTAAATGTTTGGATAATCCTTTAAAAAAAATCAAGTTGATGAAGGCTAACAGACTTTAAAATATTTTTAACTGGAAAAAAAAAAACAAAAAGAAACTTTGAAATTTTGGGGAAAACTGATAATTCTGGGTTTTCAAATCATGAAATATGTTCTAAATCCAACAGAATCGAAAAAAGAAACAAGCAAACAAACCTTGGGGTGTTCATTCTAACCACAAGCTTTTCATACTCATCTAAATAACCCTTAATCGCCATATCTGTATATTTCACTCAAACTCTCTGTTACTCAAACGCCGATGTTATCAATATTCTTCTTCTTCTTATAAAGATGACCAGCACCTAAACCACATATCAAATCTCTCTTCAAAGACTTTTTTAGGGAGTAGAGTTGGGGATAGAGGGACCGTTTCTCTCTCCCTCTCGATTGTTGAGAGAATGTTACTCTCTATCTCTCTCTCTCTAGATGATTCAAAGCACTGCTTTCACATAATCCTTCTATACACTGGACTCCTTATATATGTACAGATCAATACATATTTATTTACCTTGTTACTTTTTATCTCTGCAAATTAAAGAAAAGTCACATGGAGGAGCATGACTCACCCCATGTCTCTAAAAGTATTCTCGAGTTGAACTCATAATGTTTCATTTTTAAAATAGTTCAATTTAACCTAACATGTTATAACCATCTTTCATCCATTTAGTAAAAAAAAAAATCTTTCATTCCTTTCAAAATTTTAATAATTCATAGCAAACGATTCTCTGAAGATTATCAGTTTATTTATTGGTATTTTCATGTATGATTCTTACATTTGTACCTTTCCTAAAGTCTTCAATATCTATGTATCTAATCCTTCGTTCAAATATTACATTTTTTACTTTACCAACACACAAATTCATCAAACTAAAAGACATATGGTTACAATTAGCAGTTAAAATATTCCCGAAATTAGCTAGAGATCCCATTTATATAAAGGAAACCAGTAAAACCAACCAGCCAAAATTCTACGTGTCAACTTATTCTTACCATCTGTTGTCCAACTGCCAGCGAGGACGCCACCTGTTTTGAGTGTGTTTTACCTTTGCGTGCTTTCCACTCTAGTATGATCCCTTTCCGACAATCACTGATCCAACGGCCACGGTAGGCCACGTGTCATAATCCTAAAGGTCCCACGTCAAATGATACTCGCTTCGTAGCTAAGATGAGAATTAGTTTCCCTACACTCTTAACATGTGGCACGTGATAGCTACGCGCT
>NW_026618403.1:0-12384 GCF_000801105.2 Raphanus sativus
GATCCAAGAATAACTCTTTATATGGAAATATTTGTACTTCTTGGGTTATTGAGAAAATTATTTAAAAGAATAGAAAGACTGGTCCTGTTAACAAAGTCAACTGAAACATTAGCCTTAAATATATATTTTTTTAAGAATTAATATATATATATATATACACACATTATATGATCATAATTTGTTAAAATTAAATTTCAATAAAAATCTTATTAAACTAACTATATCTCCCAAAAGTTTATAACAAGCCATATTTATTGCTTTTCTTTTGTCATCAAATTGTTTATACTTCTTAAGATTTTTTAAACCGGCCATATATTTGGCTACAACTTATGAAGTTGAAACCATGATACATAGCTCTAGGTCATAAAATATATTAACAGGATCAGTCTTTCTATTCTTTTAAATAAGTATTATAATGGAAAAAAAGTATTATAGTGAATGGTCTTTCTTCGTTTTTCGTTCCTTTTTTAAGCCTTACTTTAAGAGATCTATCATACATGCGTAATTGAAAGTTAAGCATCGCATTGCTTATAAAAGAATGTACAAAATTTTATTAATCATATACTGTCATCGACTCAAAAAAGCCTGTTTATCTGAATTTCCATACTCGCTTTAGATGACTTGCTGTCTTAAAACACGTTAAATATCATGAGATTAGTTCACACTTCACACTAAGGATATTATCATCTTTTATAGTAAACTGATAATTGGCATAACTAAGTTACAAAAAGAAAAGATAATTGGTATAACTCATTATTACTAATATAATTTTTCATAGCTACATAAGTACAAACGTTAAACAGTATAAGTTTGATAATTTAATATCTGCTAAAGCTAGATTAGTTCAAATGTTTAAAAAAAATTAAAGAAAATAATAAATGTTTTAAAACTTTTTTAAAAATGTATGTTCCTATTAAAATAATGAATTTATAAAAATTATAAAGTTCATACCAAAAAAAAACATTGTATTATTTTTTTTCTTTAAAGTTATGAATTTGTATTTAATCAATGTATATGATTGTTAAAGCAAAAATATTAAATTTATAGTGGGTTTACTCTATATGGTGGCTCGGTAAAAAATGAGCAAATACACTGACATTTTCGTAAATATAATGCATCTTTTTGCTAGAGATTATCAAAATAGCATATTGGTAGGGTCATTTATAGTGTGATACTACTCAATAATATTAATACAAATTCATCACTTTAGTTATCAAAGTATTATTGAGAGAGATACATCAACAATAAAAGTTACATTACAAATCCATTACTCAACAACATATTAGCCTCTAAAACAAAAAACGCAAGAAGCTAATTACTTTCTTTTGTGGTCTTTTCACACAAGTTTCCCCATTAGAATCCATAAAAAGCAAGAGTTGCAAATTGGAGGACGTTGGTTTCATCCCACTGTATGTACATGTACACTTACAAAAGACCCCTCCAAGAGAGAGGTGGCTCCTCTTCAATGGACTGTGCAAGTCCCTTTAACTTCTCAACCACATCAAGCGTATTGCTTAGCTGTTGATAATCGGATCGATGAAGAGCGTTTACTTGTCCTGAGGTTTTGGGTCTATCATCGTAATGTTTCTTTGCCGTGGATGCACACCGAGGGATATGACGCACACGGATTCTATGGTTTTTCGTTTGGGTCGAGAACCTCCCGTGCACCACGAGCACCAATATGACTTCCTCATCTCTCGTGTCTTCACACCATGAGTTCTGTGCAACACCGTCCACATACTCTTCTACTGTTGGGAAGTCTTCGAGGCGGACTGAGACCTCGGCTATTTGGTTCGGCTTGATTATCCCCGTTCCTGGAGACACCTGCTCAAAGAAAATAAGCAGTTAGTGAAATCGAATCCAAAATAAGCTCCACGAAATCAAAAGAAGAACTAACCTCCAGCCACTGGGGAAACCCGAAAGAGCCTCTTGCTTGGTGGTCGTGAGCCTGACCGTCTTCCTCGATGATAGACTGACCTTCACAGATTATTTTGAAGAAAGCAATGTGCTTCTCGCTCTTATTCGTGATACGCAGAATCGTCGAATCATGATTTTGGAGAATTATATTATTAGTGCTGACAACTGTTTCTGGAACCTTGCTTAACTCTCCAAGCATGACCTTGATTTTCTTATTCGTGTTTATGATGTTCCCCAATTCTTGTCTCCTAACTGATTCATCCACCCGGGCAATCTTGACGCTAAATACACAGCGCACGGGCTTGTGATCACTGTCTGTTACATCCATGCACGCATCATACCTTACAAAAACAAAATAAACAAGTTCAAGTCTCAATTCGAGGTTTAATTAGAGAGGGTAGGGTCACATAAAGCATGATTTATTCAAATCTGTATCTCAAGGACTCTTAAGTAGCGTCAGCCTCCGTTTTATAGTAAACTAAAAACTTGTTAACTCAAATGAGGACTGACACACTTTTCATCATCTGTTAATGATCTTATAAAACATATGGAAACCTACCGTAATCAAGTATGCTTTCTATTTTTTTACCGTGAACTGACACAGAAACCTACTGAATGTATCCAGGGTAAAATAGGAAGCTTACTGTGACACAGAAGACACTACTGGACAATCCAAACTGCAGTCAGCTCCCAAATGACTCTTGTTATCCCGATATAGAATCCTATCGCACCAGGCAGGAATCCGCTTCTTTTCCCCAGAATCATATCCTGCAAAAACACACAGCTTCAATGTTCAAATACGGTTTCGGTAAATCAGTGCCCGTTCAATTCCCATTGAAAAATCATGTGACCATATTATAGAAGCCAGCAGAAAGTTTGCTGTCACATATTTTCAAACTTCCTACGCAGATGCAAGGCCGACTTTTCAAACTATAGTTTGTAGTGTTCCTCTGTAAGTAACTACTGTACTAAGGAGAAATCCACATTCTCAACTTTTCAAATGATTGACCTGTAGGTTCTAGGCTACCTAGCTAGCAGAGAAAAACTTGGGTGTTAACAATTCATAATGCAACTTAGGAAAGATTTGAAACGATGAAAGAGAAAAAAAGAAAGAAAGATTTGGAACAGAACCTTGAACTATGATTATACATAGGAAAATTATTAGAAGCAACAAAGAGAAAATCACTGACCTGCTAAACCAGCTTGGTGCCTTTCAAACTTGTATGTTGGAGGAAACCTGATAATTGCTTCACGCATCCCTTGAAAAACATTCCCAGCTTCCATTTCAGCACGTAGCTGGTCTTTTTCTCTTAGCCAGTCAAAGCATCTTTGAGAAATGAAATCCCTTGTTTCATCGTAAGTTATATCGTCCAAGCGGTAGTTAAAATCTCCAAGAAATACGATCATGTCTGCTTCAGATAATTCAGGCCTCGCTTCAAATGTGTTGACAGCCTGTGAAAATATAGCTTTTAGACTTTTGAAGAAAATTACACATAACAGTCTCTGAAAGAAAGAAGAATAGGAACGAAACAAGAATGATAGGAAGAAAAAAAAACTAAAACAAAGCAAAGGAACTACGTACATTTCCACCACGAGGCACTGAAACACCATATGAAGCACTAGCTGCAATGGAAGATATCAAGAACAAGAGAGACCAATGAATAGGCCAAAATCGATAAGCCAAGAAGGCAACAGAGCAGGAGAGGAATATATTTCGCAGCATACCAGCTCCTGAATTGAGTGAACTAGACTGGCGTGAAAAGGCCATTGTTCGATAAACATGGTCGAAGTCAGCATTTCGCCGGCTGACAGCTTCAAGGTGTGCAGCAAAATGACAATTCACAAAGCACAGTATTCGATCATAAATTCTGAGTCGAACACCTACCGCTCCCTGAAAAGACAAATTTTTTCTGTAATTATGGAGATGAGATGATAAAGAAATTAAAAAGTGGAACCATAAAAGTTAACATCAAAATAATATTTGACATAGTCCCCTATTTTTCGTTGATGTTATTCGTCAGCAACTATTGCCAAAAACGCGCCATACCTTATTACCAATCGCTCGTCCAAAACCACAAGGAACCGCAGCAGCGTCAATATCTCCCACGTGAGGCTTAAGGTCATTTCTAACCCTGAAAATGTATAATCCTCTATAAGAATATAAAATTATCAAGTTCATTCAATACTGGCAAGTGCAATGGTAAAACACGCGCCAGAGAAAAAAGTATGCAGCATAGAAATTGGGGGGAAAATCCTCAAGAGTTAACAAAGAAGGATAAGTAACACCTAAATCTTTATTCTCTCTCCTTAGCTTTAGGACTAAATATTTTAAGAAAAACAAATAAAAAACAACCATATCTGAAATAAGATAATTTAAAATGACAAGTTATTCCCATGCTGTTATTTAAGAACTGCTCCCTAAACGAGACTGAAAGAGAACATTTGGCATCTGAGAATTAAACAACCCACGGAGTATGCTTCAACTATAAACATAAATTGTCAAAAAATGAGCAGATATAAGTGAATTAAAAAAGGACTAACCATACACATATGAGCAACCCTGCTAGCTGCCTAGAGCCAACACGAACAAACGATGAACCCTCATCCAAAGTTTTCCCTATCAGATCCATCCACCACTGACCTAGTGGACTACCCTCAAGTCCCACCTGCATTTTCGAGGAAACAGATTTGAGAAATTCAGAAAACCAAAACGAAATTTACAGATAGGCTATTAGCTTGTCGCATAAAAAAACTTAATTCCTTAACCAGAAAGAGAATGAAAAAGATGTGTGTGAGTGGGCGCGCCCGTGTGCTTCTAAAAATATATTTACTAGAAATAACTTAATGCAAAACAAATGTCACGAGGATCACGCAAAATGAAGGCCAATCAACTGAGGCAGTTAACCATTGCATAACTTAAATAGCATTGGTGTTGCATCAGCCAGAAGAATGGCATACACATAACACAATTAAGACATAAATCTTTCCCAGCAATACTAGGTAAACGGCAACTTACTGTTTCTCTTGCTGCGGACATTGCAAGAACTCCTGCTCCCATTTCAACTTCTTGCAGTCCAACAACTACGATCTCAACTCCAGTTGCAGCACAGCCTAACCAAGATATAATTGAGTCGGTTGATGCTCTACCCTCTCCAACATTCCACGTACCAGCTAATATTTTCAGATTCTCGATCCTTGAATACAAAAATTCTTTCCCAGCCAACTCAGCCCGCAATACATTGTCAATCGGCCCTGGAGAAGTAACATTCCATCCTCGGATACCTCCATGATACGCAAGGGTAAATAAATAACCACCACCAATAGCCATTTTTATTACAGGACCACTATGAGCCACCCATCCTCCAAGCAGCTTTCCCTCAAGGTCCAATACCTGAACAGTTCCATTGGAATAACCAACCCACAGCCGAGAACAAAACGTAAACATGCAGAGAATACCAGAAGACTGGTATGAGAACTCTTGCAAGCAATTACCATTCCCATCCCATCGCATAACTACACCGTTTGCAGTTCCAGTCCAAATGAGTCCATCAGCAGATATGACAATGGCCTCGGTCCTTTTACTATCATCACAAAACCCCCCTTTCACTGCAGCACGGCGAACAGCATCAGCTGCTCCCATTAGAGCATTACGCGACCGCTGAAAGAATCCAAGAGAAGACTGACTTTTCTCTTTCCTTGAAGCAGTGGCAATCCTCATCTTTGTATCATCATCAGTGCCAAAATCAGGAAACACGGACATGTCATTTCGATTTTCAATCTGCCCATCAATATTGAACACTTTGATCAAATCCCTTGTGCGAGCATCCCTGTCATGCAAATAAATAAAGAGAAGACAAACAAAAATCATAACAGAGTTATACAAGTAAACTTAATGGTTGTGGCTAGCAATTGAAAACCACAGTCAATGGTATACAAAAGTAGACAATGTTTATCAAATGTATTGATTAAAATGCTTTGAAATTTTGGAGACCAGTCAAAATCATAAGGCTAATGCATAAGAAAAGCAGAAAAAACGGGTTTCCGACTTACCACAAAGCAAACGACAGGGGACTAGCACTCCATACTTTTGCCCTAGTGTGATCAGATACCAAGAACGTAACATCTGATGTCAATGTATTAGCATAACCATAGGCCGAACTCTGGCTCCTTGGGTCAATATACGATCTCTCTACTGATAACACAGCCATATGCCTCTGTTCCATTTTTACAGAAAGAGACTTCCCCAGACCTTCCCAGGGCCAAACTTTAAGAGCGCCTCCCTCAGACCCGGACCATATATCTCCTAGACAACCGATAACAAAAGTTGCGTAACATGAGAGAAGGTTAAACACACTAAATATCGTCTGCAAAGGTTCCATAGTTTATATTCAGAGGTAGAAAAAGAGATTCCAATAGGCAGTAAAAGGCTAACTCAACGAGATCATCTATCCACCCAAGGAAGATCAAGTGCATGAAGTTTCAAGGTCACAAATAGAACCCACCATTTTCCCCCCGAACATTTAGAGTCAAACAACGATAAATGGAAGCAGTAGAGAATCATTACTATATTTACTGTCTAACCATACAAGTAAATTGACAGGAACGTTTTGTAGACTACATAAAATAAAAACTCCTAGCCAACTTGTCTACTAGATCTAGTCTCTAGAGGAGCCAAAATATGCGTTAGTCAGCAAAACAAACTGTTGTGACGGACCAGATGCTCTTCTGAGCCAGATGGAGCCAGACCGGATGCCCGTGTTGAGGACCAGACGCTCAACTAGAGGCACCAGATGTCCAAACCCTTGCTTAGTATGATATTATCCGCTTTGGACCTAAGTCCAAGAAATTTTTTTTTTGTTGATTACTCCCAAAAGTCTTCTGGTGACAGACATCTACTTCTAGTTGAGCATCTAACCCGCAGCACGGGCATCCGATCTGGCTCTAGAGCACCAGGAAGGCATCTGGTCCGTCACGACTCACAACACAAACAGAATCTAGCTAACAAATAACATCAATTTGGTCCTGAAGCCAAGACTACCACAATAAGAATCTCAATATCAACATCCAGTCTTCCTAACTACTTAATCCATATCTATTGCTAAAACCCCTAAAGACTCACCGTAAGAGGAGATGGCAATGGAGAGAACCGGACCACGATGAGCTTGCCACGATAAAGCTTCTTCAATCACATGATCATCATCTCTCAGTTTCCAACACCTGATCCTCCCGTCTCTATGCCCACTCCAAACAACTCTACTACCTTCATCTCCAATCATACACACAACACTAGACCCAATCTCCGTCTCCTTATACGGCGCCGTATCCTCCACCTCCGATCCCCTCCCGCTTCCGTACAGTCCCTCGAAGTCCCACATCTTCAGCCCACCGTCCTCGGCCCCGGCCCACAGCTGTCTCTCCGTGCTCGTCATCGTCCTCAAGAACCGTCCGATTTGACTTTCCCTCAGAGGATGAGGCCTGACGTCGAGGCTGGGAGGCCGGTTCGGATGGACCGCGGACCTGATCGGGACCTTGAAGATCCCGGTCCCGCCGCACTTCCCGACGAACTCCGGGAGAGAATCTGAGCCGCCGCCGTCGGGGTCGTCGCTCTCCGGTCCGATCGCGTCGAGGTTGCCGTCTTGGCTGAGCCTACGGTCGAGGAACTGGATCATGTAGTCGATTCGCTTGTTGCTGTCGTCGACGGAGGGGGCGGAGGGGTGGGATTCGTCGCCGGAGGAGGAGGAGGAGGAGTAAGGGCAAGGGTTGAAAAGCGTGGAGGGAGTAGCCGCGGCGGAGGAGGAGAAGTCGGAGTCGTTGGGAGTGGTGAAGAAGGAAAAGACGTCGTCGTTTTGGGGATCTCCCATGACTTGGAGGTTTTTTTTCACTTGAGCAGACTCGAGACACAGAGATTTAGAGAGATTGAAGTTTTTTTTGTTGATTCGGTAAAGCCTCTCAGAGAGAGATATTTTTTGAGAAGCAGGAAATGCTTGAAACGTGTTGCTACGAATCTCCTCTGCTTATTATTCTTTCCCGGCCAGTAAAAAAGAAGAAGTTATGATCACATTGTTACTAGATGAGAATTTCCCTCGATTACCGTGAATCACATTTTTATTTCTTTTTCTTTTGTACATCCCAAGGCGGCTGAAGTCTTAAATGGATTTTGTAAACTAATGTGTAATTCGAACTTTTGTTAAACAAAATAAATTTAAATTTTGATAATAAAATTTTTGATAATAACATACAAAAAAACTACTCCCTCTGTTTTTTAAAGATGTATGTTTTAGGAATTTCTTTTATTTCAAAAAGATGTATTTTTCATATTTTCAATGTAATTTTTGTCAACTAATTATGAACAATTGTGAATCTCAAAAACATTAATTGCATTTCTTGAAATTTTATTGGTTTAGAAATATAGGAAATATAAAATAACAAAAAACTATGCACTAATAAGTAAATTTTAATATGTTTTATTAAAAAGTGTGAAAATCTCAAAACATATATTATTTAAAAACAGAGGGAGTATTACATTCTACTATATTTATATTGTATATTTAAATTCAATATTATAATAAATAAAATAATAATTAGATTAGTCTCTGCGTATATCCCGATTAATCCCATAGTTTTTGGTAACTCGTTAGGTTCGGAATTACAAAATATCTCAAGTTTGTGTACCTTTGAACCACATCTCCTTTGAAGTCAGGGGCGGAGACATGTTGAAGGTAGGGGGTCAGCTGACCCCACTTGATTTCAATTATATGTAGTGTTTTGTCTAAATTTACAACATTGACCCCAATACAAATTTGTAACTGACCCCTATATTTTGTGAAATCTACACTGCTCCAACTAAAAAAATTATTTTATCATCTTAATTTCGAATAAACCCATATAAATAACTTTAGCTACACAAAATAGATTTCTAAATAAAATAAAATAGCATGTATTTGTATTCATTTCCCTTGTTTGAATTGCAGAGCATACCAAAACTTAAAGAAATGTTTAACATACTAAAATTAATAACTAATGGTATATGTATATCCTTTTTAGATAAATTATCATAGCTTTAATGTTTTCAAATATATTAAAAACTATCCTTTGATTTAGATTTTAATACTAGTAAAAATTGGGTAAAATAATAACTTATATAAATATTTATTATATTTTAAAATTGATTAGTTTAAATTAATTTTAAACTCTACTTATAATATTTAATTCCAAACCAGTTTTATTTTCAGTAATAGGAAATAAATTTTAATTTTAATTTAGACTAGTTTATATATTTTTAATTTAATATTTTAATATAAAATTGACCCCAATTGAAAAACTTTCTGGCTCCGCCACTGTTTGAAGTGGACTTAGAACCTTAAAACTAACATGTCCCATCTTCTTGCGCCATAGATCAATTGAAATTTTACATACACCAAATATTTACTAGATGCCTCTCATTTATAATAGTTCTTGCTTGATCTAACACCGAGCATAACTATACTTCTGGTTGCATCAATAGCCTTGAAACCGGTTTTAGTGAATGTGATTTTTCAAGCCATCATCAAACAATGAATTCATTGACGAAAACGAAGAAACTTTCACCTCTAGAGAATCCAGTTCAAGCAGAAAATTCAGTACAATAGCAAGTTAAATCAATCTTTTTCGCAGAAGGTAACTTTTGGGCTGTGTCTTGATCTCTTACCTGCGAAATCAGAGGGACCTGTTTCTTTGGAGATTTTCCTTAGACTAGTTCCACACTTTATGACAAAAGGAGAGTAGACATGACATAAAATAAAGATTTAGGGAAATATAGAGAAAATCTTTTATGGGGTATTCCAAAAAATGTAACCTAGGCAACAAAAAGGGGCCGGATACTTCAACTAGAGGAGCGACCAGTTGCTTCGCCAAACCCCGAGCCAGCGTCACACGCTCTCCAAGTTTGAAACACACAGGTTATGGTTGGTTTGGATTCTCAGTGGAACCAACACTATAATTTTTTTCTTGTCCACATCACTAAAAATAACTCTTCCACCTGTCATAGGAGAAAGTTCATCTATTACATCATTGTCTCCACTCTCCAGTTATATGTCGTGAACATATATGGATTTCCAGTCTCGTCTGAAGTTTAAGCTAAGTCCACCTTCATATTGATTTCAGTTTGATCGCATTGTCTTGAATTATTATGACAAAGTCTCACACAAGATCATCAGTCTTGCAATGCCTGCTTCTATCTACATAATATGTTGAATAGATCTTGCTCTGCCATATATCACATTGGTTCAACTTAGCACTTGTTAGACATCCAAAGTTTGTTTGTCCTTTTCAAGAGTTAATACACGCAAATCAATAGCAATCTATTTTCAATTACAAAAAAAATCATCTCTAATTTGACAATTTAACAATATATTTACGTGAATTTATTTGCGAGAATACTAAGAAAATTAATAATCTCAAACAATATCCGTTCTAGCTATTCTTTTTTTTTCTGCCCAAAAAAAAATAGCTCTCAGTTGACCAAACCAATGAAAATCACATCAACAATATCAATATTACCAAATTCTCACCAAAATCACTAACAAATAAACGAAAACGGTCTTCAAGGATTCACCTATTTCTCTTCATACACCTTTTGCTTCTTCCTCTTCTTTCTGTTTGTAAATATCGATAGTTTTATTTAACTTTTAACCATTGGGTAGAAATGTTATTTAAAATAAAATTCTACGCATCACAAAACATGAAACTATATTCTTATGTATAACAGACTACATTATTGAATTTTTTTTGTCCATCCATCTTTCTTCATCAAACACAAAATTTTATCGTTAATATATAAAACATTCTCACATACGGTTCAAAATATTTACAAGACAATGTAATATACTTTTGAAACAAAAAGCAATATAATTTACTTTTTACTATTAATAAGAAAATCCATTTTCGCATTTCTAGCATATGGTACATGAACTAACATTAATTCAGAAAACACTCTTTATGCAGCCCCAAATTTAGTCAATTTAGAGGGTAAAATCAGCTATTCATGAGAATTATATATAGTTCTCAATGCACATGTAAATAAATATCATCTATGTTTCAAAATAAATGTCATTTATTTTCTTCTAAATAGATCATTTTATTACAAACAAGAACTTAAAAAAAAATCACTTTAATATGCCTAGTATTTCAGCTTATCAAATAGGTAAAAAGGTGTAGTTATATAGAATAAGGTATCACAATTTTTTTTCTTAACTCGTGTAAAGACATTTTTTTAGAATTACGTGTAAAGACATTTATAATAAAATAGATATCACTTGTCTATATTTGTTAGAAAAAAAAAGATATCACTTGTCTATATAAAGAATGAGATTTCTAAGCTTTGAATTCTGAGATTCCCCTTCATTTCTGCTACGAAATTTTCTTATATATTAAAAACCATTTTTGATATTTTACTTTTTTTGCTATCTAGTGAGATAGAGAGAGAGAGATAAAATGAGAGGTATAGCCACAAAGATCTCCGGCGTTGCGCCGTTGTTTTTGCTATTCATCGCCGGAGCAGTCTCCGCCTTTGAGGACATCGAAAAGTTAAGGATTTGGCCGTTACCGGCGGAAGTTAACCACGGTGGCCGGAGAATGTATCTAAGCGAAGATTTCAAGCTTGTGACGGAGGGAAGCAAGTACGAGGATCCTTCAGCGATTTTGAAAGAAGGATTCGATAGAATGCTTGCAGTTGTGAAGCTGAGCCACGTCGTCTCCGGCCACCGGAACTCTTCAGGCTCCGACGGATCTTCCCTGCTTCAGGGACTCCACGTCATCATATCTTCCTCCACCGATGAGGTTAGTTTCATTCATCCACTCACGTCACCGAATAAAATAGATTTCTTTTCGTAAAAAATAAAAATAAAATAAAAAATAAATACTTTTGCTTACGTTAAATGAAAAAGTATAAAAACAGTTAAAAGTAAAACGTAAAAGAAATCTTGAAAAGGAGAAGAGGAAAAAGTCAAGTTGACAAAACAAATATTCTTCTTTCCGTTTTTGTTTGTGGATGAAGATCATTTTCTCTGTTTTCTTATAGAAAATTGTCATCGCATTTTATCTGAAGATATTTTAAACTGGAATTCATTATGAAATTATATTGTTTTTTGAACTCCAATCGTGTCTGCTCTAAAATGTTCACCATTCGCATCTTAACTATTGTAACTAGTAACTAGGCCTACGAGTAACTAGTGGCATTATCTTAGTAGAATGATTTCTTATTGCTTAAAATAGAGTATTTAAAAATAGAGTATTTTATATCGTCAGCAAATAGATTTTAATGGATCTGTAGATCAGTAGATATATCGATTCTCCAACTTCTTGTTTATTTTAATGTTTGCTTGCTTGGTTTTGCTGATTGATGTCTGGCGAGTCGTTGGTTGTGTGGTGGTGGTCCACCGCAGTCACGGACTTCTTAATTGAATAATTAAAGTTCTCAACTCTTGGCAC
>NW_026618404.1:0-12380 GCF_000801105.2 Raphanus sativus
CTTATGAGATTTATTCAAATTCCTGGTTATCCTCCACTGAATAGTGGTTCCAAAAAAAGCTTCTTAGATCGTGGTTCATCCTGGTTTGATAAGAATCATGAAGATAATAGCATATGTGTTGAGATGAGATGATTATATTGAGTGAGAAGAAGGGTTGAAGATATTTGGAGAAGTTACTATTACAGTAACTTTTATTTACCACAGTAAATAAAAGTTACCATGCAGTAAGAGTCAAAAGAAGTTACCTGGCTGCTATGGAGAGATGGTGAAAGGTTTAGGATGAAAGGGAAGGTCAGCACCGTGATCAGACCGTTACTAAGAAAGGAAGAAGGGGCGCGCAGCTCATACAGCTTTGGACAGGCTGTAAAGGCCCAAAGCATGCGAACCATCTCAGCCACACATTTCAAACTAGCCAGCCTTTCTCTTGTTGACTACACATGCTCTGTATAGTTCTTTCTTTTGCGCAAACCCTTAGTCTCTCTATCTATATAAGTGTAATCTAAGATCATTAATAAGACTAAGCAAGTTATGTCTCTCTCTCTCTAGTCTTGGTTACTATTCACTATTAAATCTAAGAATCATTTCTTGACATTTCAGTCTCTTAATCTCTTTCAATCTTCTTTAATCTTCATAAACACTCAGATTATATAAAATAATATGGTATCAGAGCCAGATTGAAGGCAATCTGAGTTCGTGTGAACTCTTTGGTGATTCCTTAGTGAAGATCCAAAGAGAAACTTGGTGTTCTTGGTGTTCTTGCTGCTGTTCTTCAAAGTTCTTTCTTTCCGGGTTATTTGAAGATCCTCAGGCTTAAAACTTGATCTCTCCGGTTCGTTGAAGCTAGAGAAGTGTGTAGTCTACGTTCGTGGTGTGAAGACTCAAGCTCAAGATCAGTTCCAGTCAGTACAAGCTAAGTTTACTCGGTTCAAGGTTGATATCTTTGGAGAAGGTACAATCGGGTAGCTAGGTGTGGAAAGTTGTTTGCTTTAGTTTTTGGCGGTTCAAGTTTGTGTCTTTAGCAAGATATAAACTTGTGTGGTGTTTGAGAAAGCTTAGTGTGTGAAGAGTAAGAACACTAGGGTGGTTGTTGGTTAAGACATGGAAGGAAGTATGCATATGAAAGTTGCGGTTGTGTTCAAGGGAACCAACTATCTTGTGTGGTCTCGGATGGTGAGAACCACAGTGGGTTGCAAGGGTTTGTGGAGTCATATCACCAAGGGTGAAGCTCCAAAGCCTGGGGAACTAAAGAAAGACAAGGAAGAAGTCTCAAGTGATGATGTAGAGAAGTGGGAGCAAGAGGACATGCTTGTGATGTCAGTCTTGCACGCTTCATTGGAACCAGCTATATTGGATGCTTATAGCTACTGTGAGTCAGCTAAGGAGCTATGGGATACCTTGAAAAAGGTTTATGGGAACACTTCAAACCTCAATAGAGTCTTTGAAGTGAAGCATGCGATCAATGGCCTTACACAAGAAGACATGGAGTTCACTAAACATCTCGGAAGGTTTAGGACTCTATGGTCCAAACTAGAGATGCTAAGGCCGACCACTACTGATGCTGAGGAGCTTAACAAGTGGAGGGAACAAGACAAGGTCTTCGGATTGTTGTTAACACTGAACCCGGCATACAATGGTCTCATCCAGCACATGTTAAGAGATGATGACCTTCCTGACTTGGAGGAAGTGTGCTCTCGGATTCAAAAGGAGCAGGGCTCCATTGGCTTGTTTGGGAAGAAGGGAGAACTATCCTTGGCGAATCATGCCTCTCAAGGTGAGCATGGAGAAGTCCCACAAGCCAACAAAGCAACACAAGGGAAGTATGAGAAGTTCAATGGGAGTTGTGATCATTGTAAGGAGCATGGAAACAAGAAGAGTAACTGCTGGATTCTCCATCCACACTTGAAGCCTGCTAAGTTCATGAAAGATAGAGAAGCAAGGGCTCACGTGTCTGATGGTTCAAGTGGAGGATCGAGTGGAGCTGGTACTAGCAAAGGTCAGGAAGTGACAATGCAGGATACTGGTGGTGATGGCAAGTCCCTGGTGGCTTATTCTGGTGCTCCTATCATCCGCAACAACCCTTGTGATGATTACATCAAGAAATCCGACCTTGATGCAATCATAAAACACTTCAAGGATCATGGTAACTTTGGTAATAACCTTGGGTATTCCTTTGGTGCTAGGATGGTAGATAATCTTGTGGAAATGAGCAGCATTGATAGTATGGTTGATAGATTAAAGAATATGCATCATGGTGTTTCTAGTCTTGCTAGGACTGATCATATTCATTCTTTCAAGCCATCTAGTATTCTTGCCCTCATTGCTAAGTCTTGTGCATCAAAACCATTGATAGTTGATTCTGGTGCATCTCATCACATGATAAGTGGCACTAGGTTTATTAAGAACATTCTCCCTCACTCTGGTCATGTGATGATTTCTAATGGTGATAGGATTCCTATTAAAGGAATAGGAAGTCTCAAACTGTTTGATAAAGAGTCTCAAGCTCTTTATATGCCTGATTTTGCTTCAAATCTTTTATCTGTGAAGAAATTTGCTACTGATTTGCAATGTAATGTTATCTTTAGCCCTGATGATGTGAAGTTTCAGGATATTAAAAGCAGCAAGATGATTGGAAAAGGAGTGACCAAGGGTGACTTGTATTTACTTGAAGATCTTGCTCCTGTTTCCAACTATAGCTGCTCGTTTACTACTGTTTCTGCTTCTGGTCTGAGTAAAAATGCATTGTGGCATGCTAGACTAGGACACCCTCATAATAAGGCTTTTAAACTGATGTTGCCAGGTGTTTCTTTTGAGAATAATGATTGTGAAGCTTGTATTTTAGGCAAGCATTGTAAAACTGTTTTTCCAAACTCTTCTACTGTTTATGAGAAATGTTTTGATCTTATTCATTCTGATGTTTGGACTGCTCCTTGCTTGTCTAGAGATTCTCTTAAGTATTATGTCTCTTTCATTGATGAAAAATCTAAATACACCTGGCTAACACTTATTCCAACCAAAGATAGGGTGCTTGATGCATTTAAAAATTTTCAAGCTTATGTGACTAACCAATATCATGCCAAGATCAAAATTCTCAGGTCTGATAATGGTGGAGAATACACTGGACATGTTTTCAAGCAACACCTATCTTCCCATGGAATCTTGCATCAAACAAGTTGTCCCTATACACCACAACAGAATGGTGTAGCTGAGAGGAAGAATCGACACCTCATGGAGGTGGCAAGGACTATGATGCTTCAGTCTAAGGTGCCTAAGAGATTTTGGAGTGATGCTGTGGTCACAGCTTGTTACTTGATCAACCGGACTCCTACACTGGTCTTGAAAGGGCAAGCTCCATTTGAGGTATTGAACCAATACAAACCTACCTTGGAGCATATGAGAGTGTTTGGATGTTTGTGTTATGTGATGGTGCCTAGTGAGATGAGAAACAAGCTGGAAGCTAGAAGTAAGAAGGCAATGTTTGTGGGATATTCCCACACACAAAAGGGATACAAGTGCTATGATCCTGATACAAGAAGGGTGTCAGTATCAAGAGAAGTGAAGTTCATAGAAGAAAGGGGTTACTATGAGGAGCAGAATCAGGAAGATTTGAAGGATCTTACCTCGGATAGAGCTTCTACATTGAGAACCATCTTAGAGGGACTTGGAATTAACATGTCCCAGGATCAGTCTCCTAGAACTACAACAAGAACACCACCAAGAGATCAAGCAGTGGATCAGTCGGCTCCCAATCTTGATCATGTAGGGGGAGAGAGTTCAAGTGGAGAAGAGAGAATGGGCAGTTCTCATGATCAAGGTGTGGTAGCTAGTGATGGAGCTGAAGAGAGTCAGCCAACAACTAGTGAAGTGGGTGAGTAAGCAACTGGTGATAGTGGTCAGGACAGTATACAAGACCAAGAGCAAGCCGAGTCACCACAAGAGGCTTCATCACCAGTCTTGAGAAGGAGCACTAGAGTTAGGAGGGATGCTTCCAACTGGGTAAACACAAGAGTGTACTACAATGCCCAGGCTGTGGAGCATCCTTCTCAAGCTGTATGTTCCTTTGCTCAATATCCAGAAGAACATTGTGCTTTTCAAGTGAGTTTGTGATGTAGCATCCAATACCTTAACTGACAAGCAAGACAACATGTGACCTAACGGTCACTATGATTCAAGATGGTTTAAAGAATTTCCTATTCTACTTAGTTTTCTACTTATTCTTGGTTTTTGGCATATTTCCATTATTTCATGTTTTTCTATTTTATAAAAGGAACGTCGTTTGTGACCGACCTTATAGCTATATATATAGCTCTCTAATCTTATTTCAGAACTCAGTTTTTGGATTTATAATATAAGAGCTTTCTCTTAAACCTTGTCAAGACTTGATTAACGTCGTCTAAACAAGAAGTTCGGTCTCAAAAGATTACCGTTAATCTTTTGATTGAGCGAAAGTAGGTCTCAAGCGTTGTTAACCCTTGATCGAGCTACGAAACAGAGTCTATCGCTGCGTCAGGTTGGTATCAGAGCACAACTCGAACACTTACCATGGCCAGAACTAGACGTGACCCTATCCCCACCGAAGCGGAACTTACGCGTCAAACCCTGCAACAACTTCAGGAACAGATGCGTCAGCTCACTTTAACAATTCAGGGAATGGTTGTACCGCAGGCACAACCTCAGGAGCAAGAAGAAAATCGTGATGAGAAGAAGATGATAACCCATTCGGTGCACTCAGACAAAACCCAGCTGCAGTCGTTCATAATAATTGGCAATGGGAGCGTGGATTTAAATCAGAGATTCCAGAATTTAATGGTGGAAACACAGCAGAGGAGCTTCTCGATTGGATCGTGACAGTAGAAGAGGTCCTGGAATTTAAAAGAGTTCCGTTGGATCAATGTGTTCCAGTCCTGGCGATGAGATTTCGAAACAGAGCTGCGGCATGGTGGACGCAATTAAAAACGTCCAGAGCTCATCTTGGCAAAGAAAAAATCACGTCTTGGGAGAAATTGAAGAAACACTTGCGCAAAACCTTTTTGCCATACAATTATGAGCATCTCATGTTCTTAAAGTTACAAAATCTCAGACAAGGATCAAGATCGGTGGAAGAATATTCTACTGAATTTTTTCAGTTGTTAAACAGAATTGATTTACAAGATTCTGAGCAACAGCTCGTGGCTCGTTTTACAGGGGGTCTCCGACAACAAATTCAGCATACCTTGACATTGTGTAATCCTTTAACAGTTGCAGAAGCACACCAGCAAGCTGTAACAGTGGAAGCCTAGACCAAAGCTAACTTCTCTTCTTGGAGTTCAGCTCGTCCTGCTCGGACTCAACCTGTTTTAAACTCTCCCTCTACGGTACCACCAGAGGTGACACAGCCTAAAACGGAGTTAGTTACAGTTCCAACAGAAGTTCAGCGCACAACCCGTTTGCGTTGTTTCTCTTGCAACGAAATTGGTCATAGACAGTCAAACTGTCCTACTCGCAATCGTCGTGGTCTCTTGTTAGATGCATCTGGAAGAGATGTAGAGATCGAACAAGAAGAAGACTTGCCAGACCTTGAAGAATCTTGTGAACTAGAGGCAGATACCAGGAACTTATTGATGTTAAGGAGATCTTGCTTAACACCTCGTGCAAAGGAAGAATTTCCCCAGCGAAAGAATCTTTTCCATTCACGTTGCACTATAAACGGAAAGGTCTGCAATTTTATCATTGATTCCGGAAGCTCTGAAAACGTCATAGCCTCTGATGCAGTCAAGAAGCTTGATATCAAAGAGGAAACGCATCCAACACCCTACAAACTTGCTTGGCTACACAAAGATAATGAGATGTTTGTCACCCGTCGTGCCTTAGTAAATTTCTCCATTGGTGACGCTATAAGGATGAAATTTATTGTGATATAGTACCCATGGATGCATGTCACTTACTTTTGGGTCGTCCTTGGGAGTTCGATCGCCGCGTCCAGCATGATGGATATCTCAACACATATACTTTCACATTCAACGACCGGAGTTTCACGTTAAAACCTTCGAATCCTTCTCCACCTATTTCTATGCCTGCCTTATTCCTACAGCGAGCACCATTTGAAGATGAGATGCGCGAAGCAGGATTTGTTCTTTGTCTCATAGCCTCATCTCTGCCAGTGCAGATAAATCAACAAATTCCTTTAGACTTTCAAGACCTTGTTCAGGAGTTTTCAGACGTGTTCCCAGCCGATCTTCTTCCAGGTTTACCACCTCTACGTGATATACAACATATGATCGACTTTGTTCCTGATGCTGTACTTCCCCACCGGCCACACTATAGGATGAGTCCTACGGAACATGAGGAATTGCGCAGACAGGTTGAAGACTTGCTTGCTAAGGGGTTTTTACGAGAAAGTTTAAGTCCATGTGCTGTGCCAGCATTGCTAATTCCTAAAAAGGATGGATCATGGCGTATGTGTGTTGATAGTCGTGCAATTAACAAGATCACAGTTTGCTATCGCTTTCCGATTCCAAGACTAGATGATTTACTCGACCAGATTGGAGCTGCGACAGTTTTCTTGAAACTGGATTTAAAAAGTGGTTATCATCAGATACGAATCCGTCCTGGCGATGAATGGAAAACAGCATTCAAAACGCGTGATGGACTTTTTGAATGGATGGTTATGCCGTTTGGTTTATCAAACGCTCCAAGCACCTTTATGCGTGTCATGAATCAGGCTTTAAGACCATTCATTGGCAAGTCAGTTGTGGTGTATTTTGACGATATCTTGATATTCAGTTTGACAATGGCTGCTCATCTAGATCACTTACGTGAGGTTCTTGAGGTACTACGGCGTGATAAGCTTTATGCAACGTTAAAAAAATGCGAGTTCGGTTCTCCGGAAGTTCAATTTCTTGGGTATATCGTGTCATCTAAGGGATTGGCAGTTGATCCAGGCAAGGTCTCTGCAATTATTTCGTGGCCTCTACCTCGTACTATCACAGAGACATGCAGTTTTCACGGTCTAGCATCCTTCTACTGCCGTTTTGTTCCACAATTTAGCAGCCTTATGTCACCCATAACAGATTGTATTCGCGAGCGAGGTTTTGTTTGGACAGAGGCAGCTTCTAAGGCATTCAACGAGATCAAACAAAAGCTAAGTTCTGCACCAATTTTGGCTCTCCCTGACTTCACTTTGGTGTTTGAATTACATTGTGACGCGTCAAAGGTTGGAATCGGCGCAGTTCTTAGTCAAAAGTCCAGACCTATTGCGTTCTACAGTGAAAAGCTTGCGGGAGCTCGTCTATGTTATAGTACATACGACTTGGAATTCTATGCTCTCATTCAAGCGGTTAAACATTGGCGACACTATCTCTTCCACAGAGAGTTTGTCTTGTACACCGATCACGATGCGCTTAAACACATTGGCAGCCAAGATAAGGTTTCTGCTAGACATGCTTCTTGGATAGCTTACCTACAACAATTCAATTTTGTAGTTAAGCATACCTCTGGTGTAAGTAATCGTGTTGCAGATGCACTAAGCCGAAGACATTCTGTGCTCGCCATCTTACATATTTCTGTCCCCGGTTTCAGCTCTTTTGCGGACTTATACGCCACTGATGCATTCTTCGGTCCTATTTGGTCTGCAACAGAGACAACTACATCGCTACCATTTATTCGTCATGATGGTTTTCTCTTTCGAGAATCACGATTATGCATACCAGACTGTAGTCTCCGTTTGAAACTGATTTCCGAACTCCATAATGAAGGCCATATTGGACGGGACCGCACTTTACAGTTGGTGTCTGCTTCTTATTTTTGGCCTTCTCTGCGACGGGATGTTGAGCGTTTTGTAGAAAGATGTGTGGTCTGCCAGACATCTAAAGGACATGCTACAAATGCAGGTTTATACCTTCCTCTTCCCATTCCGACACAGCCTTGGTTGGACATCAGCATGGATTTCGTCATGGGTTTACCTCGAACTCAAAAAGGCTTTGATTCAATATTTGTGGTGGTCGATAGATTTTCGAAGATGGTGCATTTTATTCCCTGTAAACGCACTACTGACACGGTCAAGTCGCCAATTTGTTCTTCCGGGAAATATATCGCTTACATGGTTTGCCATCCTCAATTGTCTCCGATCGTGATTCAAGATTTTTGGGTCATTTTTGGTGTTCCTTGTGGAAATTACTCAACACTAGTCTTGATATGAGTTCAGCGTATCATCCTCAAACTGACGGCCAAACGGAAGTGACAAACCGGTCTTTAGGGAATCTATTATGCTGCTTAGTTGGAGATGCTATTAAGAGTTGGGATTCTAAGCTTCCTCAGGCTGAGTTTGCTCACAATCATGCTGTCAACCGTAACTCAGGTTTCAGTCCTTTTCAGGTTATCTACGGCTTTGTTCCCCGAGGACCCGTGGATCTCTCTACTCTACCAGATCGATCTCGCATACATGGAGAGGCTGGAACGTTTATAGACAATATCACGAAGACTCATGAGCTGACAAAATCAAAATTTAGAAGCTTCAGCATCCAAGTATAAGAACGCGGTTGATGCTCATCGTCGACGGCTAGTTTTTGAAGTTGGTGATCTTGTGTGGGCTGTTTTAACTAAGGATCGAATGCCAGCACATGCTTACAACAAGCTTAAAGCAAAGAAGATTGGACCACTTAAAGTGCTGGAACGTATCAATGATAACGCATATCGACTACAACTTCCTCCTGACGTGCGTACATCAGATGTGTTCAACGTCAAATTTCTTTCTCGATATCTTCCTATGGACGAGGCCACAGATTCGAGGGCGAATCTTTCTAACCCCGGGAGTCCTGATGTAGCATCCAATACCTTAACTGACAAGCAAGACAACATGTGACCTAACGGTCACTATGATTCAAGATGGTTTAAAGAATTTCCTATTCTACTTAGTTTTCTACTTATTCTTGGTTTTTGGCATATTTCCATTATTTCATGTTTTTCTATTTTATAAAAGGAACGTCGTTTGTGACCGACCTTATAGCTATATATATAGCTCTCTAATCTTATTTCAGAATTCAGTTTTTGGATTTATAATATAAGAGATTTCTCTTAAATCTTGTCAAGACTTGATTAACGTCGTCTAAACAAGAAGTTCGGTCTCAAAAGATTACCGTTAATCTTTTGATTGAGCGAAAGTAGGTCTCAAGCGTTGTTAACCCTTGATCGAGCTACGAAACAGAGTCTATCGCTGCGTCAGTTTGGATGAGAGTTATGTTCCAAGAAGCTATGAAGAGGCAATGCTTATACAAGAATGGAGAGACTCGGTCAATGCTGAAGCAGATGCTATGATAAGGAATGATACATGGTATGAGAGTGCTTTGCCAAAAGGAAAGAGGGCTGTGTCTAGTAGATGGATCTTTACAATCAAGTATCTTCCAAATGGAAAGATAGATAGGCGCAAGACTAGATTGGTGGCAAGAGGGTTCACTCAAACATATGGAGAAGACTACATTGATACATTTGCACCAGTGGCTAAGCTCCATACAATCCGAGTGGTCTTATCATTGGCAGTGAACCTTGAGTGGGATCTTTGGCAAATGGATGTCAAGAATGCTTTTCTACAAGGAGAGCTGGAAGATGAAGTGTACATGTTACCACCTCCTGGTCTTGAGCATCTTGTGAAGAAGGGAAATGTCTTGAGACTAAAGAAGGCAATCTATGGCCTCAAGCAATCTCCTAGAGCTTGGTACCACAAACTGAGCACAACCTTGAATGGTAGAGGTTTCAGGAAGTCAGAACTTGATCATACTCTCTTTACATTGGTTACACCCTCAGGTATCATTGTAATCCTTGTATATGTTGATGATATTATCATCACTGGTTCTGATAAAACAGGTATCAAGGCAACTAAGGAGTTTCTTAAATCTGTTTTTGATATCAAAGACTTAGGAGAGATGAAATACTTCCTTGGTATTGAGTTGTTTAGAGCTAAGGAAGGATTGTTTATCTCTCAAAGGAAATATACACTTAATCTATTGAAAGATGCAGGTGCATATGGAGGCAAGGTGGCTAAGATGCCCATGGAGGATGGGTACAAGGTTCCACGTGAGGGGGAGCTTGAAGACAGCAAGCTCTTCCATGATCCAAAGCTTTATAGAAAGCTTGTTGGTAAGTGTTGTGAATGCAAACAAAGTCCCACATTGGAATTTTAGACAAATAATGTCTAGTATATAAAGGGATGTCCAACTCCGATTAGTACGAGGCCTTTTGGGAAGGAGTCCCAGAAACAAATCCATGCGGGCTTTGCCTTCGGGCCCAAAGTGGACAATATCGTACTAATCGGACAATGTAGAGTTGGACATGGGCTAGTAAAAACCCAACAATTGGTATCAGAGCCGGGATGACGAACATCTGCAAGAAGACCAAAATACCCTTCAAGTTCGAAGAGCCTCCACTTTGATGGGAAGGACGGGTGTGTAGCAGAGACCAGTCAAAGATCCTGGGAGCTTCGGTTGTGGGAGAAAAATCCTCAAAATGACTTCGCGAATGAGTGGTGTCGGGGACTTGTATCGAAAGTCTCTCCCTAACGACGATACAAGATTAGGTGGATATTCTTAACGGTGCTGCAAAGATTAGGTGGTGAATGTCCTAATGGTGCAGTAAGGGTTATGTGGATAAATCCTAATGGTGTAACAAGGGTTAGGTGAAGAGTCCCGTTGGTGATTACGGCGGTACAAGAAGTGTGCCAGGTTTCGTTGGAGCTTGGAAACCAAGGGTTCATGTGGTACTTGGTTTGAGAGGAGGTTTGTTGTGAATGCAAACAAAGTCCCACATTGGAAGTTTAGACAAATAATGTCTAGTATATAAAGGGATGTCCAACTCTGATTAGTACGAGGCCTTTTGGGAAGGAGCCCAAAACCAAATCCATGCGGGCTTTGCCTTCGGGCCCAAAGTGGAAAATATCGTACTAATCGGACATCAAAGAGTTGGACATGGGCTTGTAAAAACCCAACAGTAAGTTAATCTACTTGACAATCACTCGGCCTGATATATGTTTTGCTGTGAACCAGGTAAGCCAGCATATGCAAGCTCCAAAGGAACACCATTGGAGAATGGTGGAGAGGCTGCTGATGTACCTGAATGGGACTCAAGGTCTGGGTGTATGGATGGGGTGCAACAAGAGTACAGAAGTGGTGGGCTACTGTGATGCTGATTGGGCAGGAGATAGGGCTGATAGAAGATCAACTACTGGCTATTGCACATTCATTGGTGGGAACTTTGTCACTTGGAAGAGTAAGAAGCAGAAGGTGGTCTCTTGTTCAAGTGCTGAAGCTGAGTATAGAGCCATGCTGAAGCTTACAAATGAGCTTGTGTGGATCAAGGGAATTCTGAAGCACTTGGAGATTGATCAAGCTACACCAATGAATATGCATTGTGACAACCAAGCAGCCATCCACATTGCATCCAACTCGGTGTTCCATGAGAGGACCAAGCACATAGAGGTTGATTGTCACAAGGTCAGGCAGATGATAGTACTTGGAGTGATCTTACCATGTTACACTAGGAGTGAAGATCAGTTGGCTGATGTGTTCACCAAGGCTGCGAGGCAGAAGACAATGGAGCCCATCCATATCAGGTTGGGCCTCATTGATTTGAGCAAGAGAAGCTGATCCCCTTAGCTATGAGGTCTTCACTCTTTTTCCCTCATCAAGGTTTTGTCCCAATGGGTTTTCCTTGGTGAGATTTTTAATGAGAAGATCTCATGGCTGTCCAAGCTTGACTTGTGTCATATGGTCAAGCTTGAGGGGGAGTGTTGAGATGAGATGATTATATTGAGTGAGAAGAAGGGTTGAAGATATTTGGAGAAGTTACTATTACAGTAACTTTTATTTACCACAGTAAATAAAAGTTACCATGCAGTAAGAGTCAAAAGAAGTTACCTGGCTGCTATGGAGAGATGGTGAAAGGTTTAGGATGAAAGGGAAGGTCAGCACAGTGATCAGACCCATACTAAGAAAGGAAGAAGGGGCGCGCAGCTCATACAGCTTTGGACAGGCTGTAAAGGTCCAAAGCATGTGAACCATCTCAGCCATACATTTCAAACTAGCCAGCCTTTCTCTTGTTGACTACACATGCTCTGTATAGTTCTTTCTTTTGCGCAAACCCTTAGTCTCTCTATCTATATAAGTGTAATCTCAGATCATTAATAAGACTAAGCAAGTTATGTCTCTCTCTCTCTAGTCTTGGTTACTATTCACTATTAAATCTAAGAATCATTTCTTGACATTTCAGTCTCTTAATCTCTTTCAATCTTCTTTAATCTTCATAAACACTCAGATTATATAAAATAATAATATGATCAAACAGGCTAATCTGGAATCATCTGGATAGAAAGTGGGATATCTTCTTACTCACAACTCCTATGAGATTTATTCAACTTC
>NW_026618405.1:0-12378 GCF_000801105.2 Raphanus sativus
CACTGATTTAGTGGTTCCAAAATAAAAGCTTCTTTAGATCGTGGTTCATCCTGGTTTGATAAGAATCATGAAGATAATGCATATGTCCGAACAGGCTAATCTGGAATCATCTGGATAGAAAGTGGGATATCTTCTTACTCACAACACCTATGAGATTTATTCAACTTCCTGGTTATTCTCCACTGATTAGTGGTTCCAAATAAAGCTTCTTAGATCGTGGTTCATCCTGGTTTGATAAGAATCATGAAGATATTGCCATATGTCCGAACAGGCTAATCTGGAATCATCTGGATAGAAAGTGGGATATCTTCTTACTCACAACTCCTATGAGATTTATTCAACTTCCTGGTTATTCTCCACTGATTAGTGGTTCCAAATAAAGCTTCTTAGATCGTGGTTCATCCTGGTTTGATAAGAATCATGAAGATATTGCATATGTCCGAACAGGCTAATCTGGAATCATCTGGATAGAAGGTGGGATATCTTCTTACTCACAACTCCTATGAGATTTATTCAACTTCCTGGTTATTCTCCACTGATTAGTGGTTCCAAATAAAGCTTCTTAGATCGTGGTTCATCCTGGTTTGATAAGAATCATGAAGATATTGCCATATGTCCGAACAGGCTAATCTGGAATCATCTGGATAGAAAGTGGGATATCTTCTTACTCACAACTCCTATGAGATTTATTCAACTTCCTGGTTATTCTCCACTGATTAGTGGTTCCAAATAAAGCTTCTTAGATCGTGGTTCATCCTGGTTTGATAAGAATCATGAAGATATTGCCATATGTCCGAACAGGCTAATCTGGAATCATCTGGATAGAAAGTGGGATATCTTCTTACTCACAACTCCTATGAGATTTATTCAACTTCCTGGTTATTCTCCACTGATTAGTGGTTCCAAATAAAGCTTCTTAGATCGTGGTTCATCCTGGTTTGATAAGAATCATGAAGATATTGCCATATGTCCGAACAGGCTAATCTGGAATCATCTGGATAGAAGGTGGGATATCTTCTTACTCACAACTCCTATGAGATTTATTCAACTTCCTGGTTATTCTCCACTGATTAGTGGTTCCAAATAAAGCTTCTTAGATCGTGGTTCATCCTGGTTTGATAAGAATCATGAAGATATTGCCATATGTCCGAACAGGCTAATCTGGAATCATCTGGATAGAAAGTGGGATATCTTCTTACTCACAACACCTATGAGATTTATTCAACTTCCTGGTTATTCTCCACTGATTAGTGGTTCCAAATAAAGCTTCTTAGATCGTGGTTCATCCTGGTTTGATAAGAATCATGAAGATATTGCCATATGTCCGAACAGGCTAATCTGGAATCATCTGGATAGAAAGTGGGATATCTTCTTACTCACAACTCCTATGAGATTTATTCAACTTCCTGGTTATTCTCCACTGATTAGTGGTTCCAAATAAAGCTTCTTAGATCGTGGTTCATCCTGGTTTGATAAGAATCATGAAGATATTGCCATATGTCCGAACAGGCTAATCTGGAATCATCTGGATAGAAAGTGGGATATCTTCTTACTCACAACTCCTATGAGATTTATTCAACTTCCTGGTTATTCTCCACTGATTAGTGGTTCCAAATAAAGCTTCTTAGATCGTGGTTCATCCTGGTTTGATAAGAATCATGAAGATATTGCCATATGTCCGAACAGGCTAATCTGGAATCATCTGGATAGAAAGTGGGATATCTTCTTACTCACAACTCCTATGAGATTTATTCAACTTCCTGGTTATTCTCCACTGATTAGTGGTTCCAAATAAAGCTTCTTAGATCGTGGTTCATCCTGGTTTGATAAGAATCATGAAGATATTGCCATATGTCCGAACAGGCTAATCTGGAATCATCTGGATAGAAAGTGGGATATCTTCTTACTCACAACTCCTATGAGATTTATTCAACTTCCTGGTTATTCTCCACTGATTAGTGGTTCCAAATAAAGCTTCTTAGATCGTGGTTCATCCTGGTTTGATAAGAATCATGAAGATATTGGCATATGTCCGAACAGGCTAATCTGGAATCATCTGGATAGAAGGTGGGATATCTTCTTACTCACAACACCTATGAGATTTATTCAACTTCCTGGTTATTCTCCACTGATTAGTGGTTCCAAATAAAGCTTCTTAGATCGTGGTTCATCCTGGTTTGATAAGAATCATGAAGATATTGCCATATGTCCGAACAGGCTAATCTGGAATCATCTGGATAGAAAGTGGGATATCTTCTTACTCACAACTCCTATGAGATTTATTCAACTTCCTGGTTATTCTCCACTGATTAGTGGTTCCAAATAAAGCTTCTTAGATCGTGGTTCATCCTGGTTTGATAAGAATCATGAAGATATTGCCATATGTCCGAACAGGCTAATCTGGAATCATCTGGATAGAAAGTGGGATATCTTCTTACTCACAACTCCTATGAGATTTATTCAACTTCCTGGTTATTCTCCACTGATTAGTGGTTCCAAATAAAGCTTCTTAGATCGTGGTTCATCCTGGTTTGATAAGAATCATGAAGATATTGCCATATGTCCGAACAGGCTAATCTGGAATCATCTGGATAGAAAGTGGGATATCTTCTTACTCACAACTCCTATGAGATTTATTCAACTTCCTGGTTATTCTCCACTGATTAGTGGTTCCAAATAAAGCTTCTTAGATCGTGGTTCATCCTGGTTTGATAAGAATCATGAAGATATTGCCATATGTCCGAACAGGCTAATCTGGAATCATCTGGATAGAAAGTGGGATATCTTCTTACTCACAACTCCTATGAGATTTATTCAACTTCCTGGTTATTCTCCACTGATTAGTGGTTCCAAATAAAGCTTCTTAGATCGTGGTTCATCCTGGTTTGATAAGAATCATGAAGATATTGCCATATGTCCGAACAGGCTAATCTGGAATCATCTGGATAGAAAGTGGGATATCTTCTTACTCACAACTCCTATGAGATTTATTCAACTTCCTGGTTATTCTCCACTGATTAGTGGTTCCAAATAAAGCTTCTTAGATCGTGGTTCATCCTGGTTTGATAAGAATCATGAAGATATTGCCATATGTCCGAACAGGCTAATCTGGAATCATCTGGATAGAAAGTGGGATATCTTCTTACTCACAACTCCTATGAGATTTATTCAACTTCCTGGTTATTCTCCACTGATTAGTGGTTCCAAATAAAGCTTCTTAGATCGTGGTTCATCCTGGTTTGATAAGAATCATGAAGATATTGGCATATGTCCGAACAGGCTAATCTGGAATCATCTGGATAGAAAGTGGGATATCTTCTTACTCACAACTCTTATGAGATTTATTCAACTTCCTGGTTATTCTCCACTGATTAGTGGTTCCAAATAAAGCTTCTTAGATCGTGGTTCATCCTGGTTTGATAAGAATCATGAAGATATTGCCATATGTCCGAACAGGCTAATCTGGAATCATCTGGATAGAAAGTGGGATATCTTCTTACTCACAACTCCTATGAGATTTATTCAACTTCCTGGTTATTCTCCACTGATTAGTGGTTCCAAATAAAGCTTCTTAGATCTGATATTTTTAGTAGTATTGAGTAGATAAAGTGGATTGAGGTGAGTTTAATGATAAAGGTTTATGAAGAACATGAAGAACATTATGAACTAGAGAGAGAGAGTTGCAAAATCGTGTTATTAGATTAATGAGACAGAGTTTACAATATAAAGGAAAAGCTAAGACACAGATTTACTATTCTAAGCATGTGTAGTCAAAGGATCAGGCTGCTTTAGTTTGAACTAAACCAATGAGAAGCCTCACATGCTTATGGGAAGAACCTTATCCATCCAGGCTGTTCCAGCCTGTCTTGCGCAGCTTCTTCCCTTCTCCAACGGTCTGATTCACTCATGTGAGCTTCCCATAGTGTAGTAACCTTAGCATAGTAACTTTGGTCTTGTTACCAATTTACCTTAGTAATATAAAGTTACCACAGTAACTAAAAAGTTACCACAGTAACTTTTATAGTTACTTTCCCATCTCTTTGCTATCACATCTTCTTCTCATAAGTATCCAAGTCTCTTCTCAATATTAATCTCAATCTCTCATCCTTTCAACACTCCCCCTCAAGCTTAACCATGTGGAACAAGTTAAGCTTGGAAGGACCATGAGATCTTCCTCATTAAAAACCTCATCAAAGAAAACCCAGTGGGACAAAACTTTGATGAGGGAAAAAGAGTAAAGATCTCATGATCAGGGGACTAGCTGGTTGATGAGAGATCAATGAGACCCAACCTGATATGGATGGATTCCATTGTCTTCTGTCTCGCAGCCTTGGTGAAGATGTCTGCTAACTGGTCTTCACTTCTAGTGTAGCATGGCAAGATCACTCCCAAGACTATCATCTGCCTGACCTTGTGGCAGTCCACTTCAATGTGCTTTGTCCTCTCATGGAACACTGAGTTGGTGGCTATGTGTATTGCAGCTTGATTGTCACAATGCATGGTCATTGGTGTAGCTTGCTCAATCTCCAAGTGTTTCAGAATCCCCTTGATCCAAATCAACTCGTTGGTGAGCTTCAGCATAGCCCTATACTCAGCCTCAGCACTAGAGCAAGAGACCACCTTCTGCTTCTTGCTCTTCCATGTGACTAAGTTCCCACCAATGAATGTGCAATAGCCAGTTGTAGATCTTCTATCTACTCTGTCTCCTGCCCAATCCGCATCACAATAGCCTACAACCTCAGTACTTCCATTGCACCCCATCCATACTCCTTGACCAGATGTACCATTCAGATACATCAGGATCCTTTCCACCATTCTCCAATGATGCTCCTTAGGTAGTTGCATATGTTGACTTACCTGGTTCACAGCAAAACAAATATCAGGTCTAGTAATGGTGAGGTAAATGAGCTTACCCACTAGCTTTCTATAAAGCTTTGGATCATGGAAGGGCTTGCTGTCTTCACTCTCCCCCTCACGTGGGACTTTATAGCCATCTTCCATTGGCATCCTTGCGGTTTTGCCTCCAAGTACACCTGCATCTCTCAATAGATCAAGTGTATATTTTCTTTGGGAAATGAATAATCCTTCCTTAGCTCTACATAGCTCAATACCAAGGAAGTACTTCATTTCTCCTAAATCTTTTATCTCAAATACAGACTTTAAAAAGTCTTTAGTCTCTTGTATACCTGCCTTATCAGAACCAGTAATGATAATATCATCTACATAGACCAATAGACAGATGATACCTGACTTGGTAGTAAGTGTAAACAGAGTGTGGTCTAGTTCGCACTTCCTGAATCCTCTTCCATTCAGAGTGGTACTCAACTTGTTGTACCATGCTCTAGGAGACTGCTTCAACCCATAGATAGCTTTCTTTAGTCTCAAAACATTGCCTGGCTTCACCATTCCCTCAAGACCAGGAGGAGGTAACATGTAGACTTCATCCTCTAGTTCTCCTTGTAAGAAAGCATTCTTTACATCCATTTGCCAAAGATCCCACTCTTGGTTCACAGCCAAGGATAGTACTACCCGAATGGTGTGAAGTTTGGCAACAGGGGCAAAGGTATCAATGTAGTCTTCTCCATAGGTCTGAGTGAATCCTCTAGCTACAAGTCTTGTCTTTCTCCGGTCTATCTTCCCATTAGGAAGGTACTTGATGGTAAAGATCCACTTACAAGATACTGCTCTCTTTCCTTTTGGCAATGTGCTTTCATACCAAGTGTCATTCTTGATCATGGCATTGGCTTCATCATTTACTGAGTCTCTCCATTCTTGAATCAACATAGCTTCTTCATAGCTTCTTGGTACATAACTCTCATCCAAGCTCACCATAAAGGCTTGATGCTCTTCTGGATACTCAGCAAAAGAACACACAGCTTGGGAAGGATGCTCCACAGCCTGGGCATTGTAGTACACTCTCGTGTTTACCCAGTTGGAAGCATCCTTCTTCACCCGTGTGCTTCTCCTCAATGGTACTGAAGTAACAGCTTCTGGTTGGGTAGCTTCTTGTTGTGTAGTACTTGTAGTACTTGCCGGTTCATGTTCTTGACCTCCACTAGCTTCACCTTCTCTATACTGATCTCCCTGGTCAGTCTCACCTCCTTGATGCATCTCACTTTGATCAGGATTTGCTGAGCTTTGATCTCCCTGACCTCCAGCCTCAGCTTCATTTCCCCCCTCATGATCAATGTGGGATGTTTCTTCAGCTTCATTTCCAGCAGTGGTGTTTGTACCACTTGGATCCTGGGTCATGTTGATCCCAATCCTTTCTAGTATCAATCTAAGGCTTGCAGCCTTATCAGATGGTCTAGACAAGTCTTCCAAGTCTTCCCATTTCTTATCATCATAGAAACACTTCTCTTCCAGGAACCTGACATCCCTAGACACCATCACTCTCCTTGTGATCGGATCAAAACACTTGTAGCCCTTTTGTGTTGTAGAATAACCTACAAACATAGCTCTTGTGCTCTTGGCTTCAAGTTTGTTCCTCCTGTTTTCAGGCACCAGTACAAAACATACACAGCCAAATACTCTCAAGTGTTCAATCACTGGCTTACATTGGTTCAGGACTTCATAAGGACACTGATCCTTTAGTACTCTAGTTGGTGTTCTGTTGATCAGGTAGCATGCGGCAAGAACTGCATCACTCCAGAATCTCTTAGGTACACTAGTATGAAACATCATTGATCTAGTGACTTCCATGAGATGCCTGTTCTTTCTCTCGGCCACCCCATTTTGTTGGGGTGTATAAGGACAACTGGTTTGATGCAGAATCCCATGTTGAGCAAGATGGTTCTTGAATGCATTGCTGGTGTATTCTCCACCATTATCAGACCTGAAAATCTTGATCTTGGCATTATATTGGTTAGAGACATACATTTGAAAATTTTTAAATGCATCAAGGACCATGTCTTTGGTTTTGATAAGTGTTAACCAGGTGTATTTGGATTTTTCATCAATGAATGAGACAAAATATTTATAACTATCCCTAGACAAGCATGGAGCAGTCCAAACATCAGAATGAACAAGATCAAAGCATTTTTCATAAATGGTAGAAGATGTTTGAAACACAGTCTTACAATGCTTTCCTAGGATACAAGACTCACACTCATTATTCTTAAACATGACACCTGGTAACATTAAGCTCAAGGCTCTAACATGGGGATGTCCTAGCCTAGAATGCCACAATGCACCTTTACTAAAAGCAGAACTTAATAAACAACTAGAAGAAGAAATAGGGGCAGTGTCTTGCAACAAGTAGAGATCTCCTCTTGAGGTTCCTTGCCCAATGAGCTTACAGCTCTCAATATCCTGAAACTTGACATCATTAGGACTAAAGATGACATTACATTGAAGATCATTAGTGCATCTTTTGACAGATAAGAGATTTGAAGTGAACTCAGGCATGAACAAAGCTTTGGACTCCTTATTAAACAGATTCAACTTACCAATACCTCTAATAGGTATCCTATCACCATTAGCAATCATGACATGTCCTTGAGCCGGTTCAATCTCTTTAATCAATGAATGATCACTAATCATATGATGAGATGCACCCGAATCAACAATCAAAGGTTTCAAGATGGGTTTCCGAGCTATATGAGTACTATATGCTCCCATCTCACCATTCAATGCATGAACACTCCTAACAGATTCAGTTTCAGTTCGCAAATGATCAACCAATTCTAGCACCCTATCACCAATGCTAGCAGTTTTATATGCAGTAAAGGAGTAACCAAGGGTGTTACCAGACTCTTTTAAGGCTTTGATCAGGGCATCAATGTCTGATCTCCTTATCATCTCATGCTCCATGCTCTTCCCGGCTGAATGGAGTGATGAAAGAGCCTTGCCTTCACTTTCACCCGCCTTGCTTGTGGAGCTAGAACCAGATGGACCCGCTTCACTTGCCTCAGCAGAAAGGTTTGCTCTTCCTTCACGCTCCTTGTTGAACTTTGCCGGCTTGAGATGAGGATGCAACACCCAACACTGACTCCTCTTGTGACCTTTGCGCTTGCAGTGATCACAATTGCCTCCAAATGACTTCTCCTGGTAACCAGCCTTGTTAGCTTGCATCTCTTCAGCTTTATGCGCCATGGTCATATCCCCTTTGCCACCAAAGAGACCCAAAGATCCCTCTTCCTTCTGAAGCTGAGCACACACTTCCTCCATGGATGGTAAAGTTGGTGCTCTCAAGATGTGTTTGATCACATCTTTGTAAGCCGGATCAAGAGTAAGCAACAAACCAAACACTTGATCCTGCTCTTTCCTTTCCATCAGCACATTCATGTCATTAGTGCTAGGCCTCAACGATTCAAGCTCAGACCACATGGACCTATACTTGCCTAGATGCTTGGTGAACTCCTCACCATCTTGCACAAGAGTGTTGATGCCTTTCTTCAGCTCAAACACACGGCTCAGATTAGTGACATTCCCAAATGTCTTTTGGAGAGTCTCCCACAGGTGCTTAGGGGTCTCGCAGTAGCTGTAAGCATCCAAGATAGGTAGCTCAAGTGACCCTTGCAACACGGACAACACCATCAGGTCTTCTTGAATCCACTTCTTATTATCAGCAACCGCAAGCTCCTTTCCACCCTCCTGACCTTCTCCATCCTTGACCACAGGTGTAGGACCATCATCCGTGATGTGACTCCACAACCCTAGCCTCCCAATAGCTGTCTTCACCAGCCTTGACCACAACAGGTAGTTTGTACCACCCTTGAGAGCAACCGGAACCGTAATCTTGCCTCCATCAATCTTGAAACCCTCCATGATGATGAAAACGACTAAAGAGCAGTGCTTTAAGCTTGAACTGTCTCAACAAACACTAAAGTGTGTAACTTTAAGTGACAAACCGTGAAGAACACTCCAAAGTTTGAATCTTTACTTTTCCCGCGAAGAACAGCCACCAAGTTTGAATCTTTACTTTTCCCGCGAAGAACAACCACCAAGTTTGGATCTTGAATCAACCCGCGAAGAACACCAACTAAGGTTTGAAGCTTTAAGTAACACCACCGTGAAGAACACACCAGAGTTTGGATCTCTAAGAACCCCACCGTGAAGAACACTAAAAGCTTGAAACTTTATGAACCCGCAAAGAACAAGAACAAAGCTTGGATGATTTTGAATAAAAGAGAAAGAGAATAAGAGGAAATGAAGATGAATGAACACGAACTCAATACCAAAGCCAACCTGGCTCTGATACCATGATATTTTTAGTAGTATTGAGTAGATAAAGTGGATTGAAGTGAGTTTAATGATAAAGGTTTATGAAGAACATGAAGAACATTATGAACTAGAGAGAGAGAGTTGCAAAATCGTGTTATTAGGTTAATGAGACAGAGTTTACAATATAAAGGAAAGCTAAGACACAGATTTACTATTCTAAGCATGTGTAGTCAAAGGATCAGGCTGCTTTAGTTTGAACTAAACCAATGAGAAGCCTCACATGCTTATGGGAAGAACCTTATCCATCCAGGCTGTTCCAGCCTGTCTTGCGCAGCTTCTTCCCTTCTCCAACGGTCTGATTCACTCATGTGAGCTTCCCACAGTGTAGTAACCTTAGCATAGTAACTTTGGTCTTGTTACCAATTTACCTTAGTAATATAAAGTTACCACAGTAACTAAAAAGTTACCACAGTAACTTTTATAGTTACTTTCCCATCTCTTTGCTATCACATCTTCTTCTCATAAGTATCCAAGTCTCTTCTCAATATTAATCTCAATCTCTCATCCTTTCAACAATATATTGGTTCATCCTGGTTTGATAAGAAACATGAAGATATTGACATATGTCCGAACAGGCTAATCTAGAAACTGATTAAGGTTATTGCATATTGTCATCTGGTTGCTGTCTTAATGTTGAGCACATAGATGGATGTCTATGAATGCGGTTAAGGCAGGGATATTTATCTAAATGCTTTGTCTTGAATCCTGATCAGATCTTGCTTAGTGTTTTAGAAATTGGTTAGCTTGCATAGACAGACCTTTCTCATGAATCGATTCTGTCTAGTGCATAGCTTGTGACATTGGAGATTAAACTTGATGATTAGTCAAGCTTTGATCCCAATGCTTGTGTCTTATCTATGCTGGAGTTTGAGTGATGTTTCAGGTGCATGAGGAGTGTTCTTAGTTCATCACCAGTCCAAGCAAGAGGAAGACTTGCCATTGTAGAAAGCAATGGAGAATAGCTTGTGTGTATGGCCGGTTAAGATAGCGCAGCTAGTGTTAGTGATGCGCTCCTGGTTCATGGAGACACACAAGGGGGAGATCATCACAGAAAGTCATGGGGAGACTGATGATCTTAAGGCATTGGAGCTGAAGGCACTGGTGGATCGGTTGGCTTAAGCGCAGCTGTAGGTGGTGATGCGCTCCCGGTTTGAAAACTCATTGTAGCTCACTTCAAGCTTGGACCTATACTCAGCCAAGCTTGAGGTGGGGATTCAAGTGAGCTACCAGAAGATCCTCTAAGCTCAATGACCTGGGTTCCTCAAGACCATTGCAAGCTGATCATGAAGGATGATCAAGCCGAAGTGGAGGGAAGAAGAAGGTCTCACAACAAGAGTGAGCTGATGTATCTCCTCAGTGCAATGGTAGTTAAGTGGGGGTGTATGCATCAAGTCTGAGAAGATGGAGGTGTTCCCACAAGAGAGATCATGGAGCTTATTATGCGCTCACCTTCAAGCTTGGACCATCCCTATACTCGGTCTCAAGCTTGAGGGGGAGTGTTAGTGAGCTTACATGATGAGAAGTGGAGCTGTTAAGCTCAGAGAGTGAGGATGCAAGTGGCGGTTCAGAGCAGCCATGCCTCACCATTATAAACAAGGGAGTAAACCTAAACTAATCTCTTTAATACATTGCTTGATAGGTTTATATCTTGATGAACTGATACACTTGTGTGATGATGTATCAGGTACCTTACTTGGAGTCTCAATGAGGAAGAGCTAGGGTGTGATCTGACCTGATGAAGATGGCAAGAAGCCACGAGAGAAGGGAAGACACAGCCAGTTTCAAGAAAGAGATCCAAGAAGTGTTGGTTATGTGCAATGAGGTGTTGAGCTCATTGCATCAACGAGAAGAGGCCATGATCAAGTGGTTCTTTGATCCCTTACATTGTTGTAAAGGTACAAAGAACCACTTGGCCAATCCCCAGGGGCTTGATGAACCTACTCTTTTTCCCTTACAAGGTTTTGTCCCAAGGTTTTCCTTGTGGTTTTTAATGAGGGGATTCTTCAAGGTTCCAAGCTTGACTTAGGATCATCTAGAGTCAAGCTTGAGGGGGAGTGTTGACTTGAAGAAAGAAATGGAGCCAAAGGAGGAGTTGGGTTGAGTTTGAGTCTTGTGCGAGAATAGGGCAAGTCTTACAGAGATTGCCTATCAGGCTTCAGGAGTGTTCTGGAAGGACTTCAGAGGAGTCTAAGAGTACTATGAAGATGGTGCAAAGATAGGGTCAAGTCCAGGAGGGACTTAGACACCATTTGGAGTTAGTTTGGTGATGGTGCAGAAATAGGGTCGACCATCGGTACGGAAGGTACGGAACCGTACCGTACGGACCGTGCAAAGTTAGGGTGACCCAAACCGTGTCAGGTTTAACCATTTGGAGATGTTTGGGTGAGATGTGCAAAAATAGGGCGAGGTACAGACAGGCGGTCCGTACCATCAACCGTACTTCACCCGGGATCGATCAGAAGCTGTGCAAACTTAGGGCGCTGGTTCAGGCTGCAATCATGCAACCTTATCCTATCTTGTGAATGTTAGAAAGCAAGAGAAGGAGAGAGGGGCGTGGTCAATGACAGGCTGTCTTGGAGCTGTAAAGGAAAAGCAGCCTTGACCATGTATCTAGCCATCTTTGTGAGCAATGTTCAAGGGAGCCTTAAGGGAACCAATCAGCAAGCAGCCCTTGCATTGACCAGTTTGAAACAACCAATCACCAGCCAGCATTCTCTACTCCAATCAGTTTAATTAACCAAGATTGCAACCAAGAAGACTCCATCCTAGCCATCCATTCATCTCAAGTCATTTCTATCCATTAGATTAAGGGTTTATGAGTTTGCAAAGTGTAAAGCCTATATATAGGCTGTTATGGACGAAATTGTATTCCCTTAAGTGAGTAAGGGGGATTTCCCTTCTCCTTCATATAATAAAACTAGTGTTCTTAGATCAGATTCCCTTTAATCTCTCCCTTTCTTAATCTTATAATCTCTCTTAATCTATTGTTTCTGATCTTTGTAATCACTAGTCATCAGACTTCTCCTTTATTCATATCAAGCTCTCATCGTGCTCTATTAGAGCTGTTACAAACACACACACATCAGAGAGTTGAGAACTCTATAAAAACTCACAGAACCACGATCTAAGAAGCTTTATTTGGAACCACTAATC
>NW_026618406.1:0-12370 GCF_000801105.2 Raphanus sativus
TCATGCTCAGTTGTATTTAAAAGAATATAGTATATGAAGATTTTTTTTTTGTCAACATAGTATATGAAGAATTTACGAAATGGACTTCTACGTTTTAGAAAAGTCAACTATCTATTATTTTGTTCCAATATATTTTAATTGCCGGTTAAAATATTAAATATATAATAACTCATAATAGCTTTTAAAACCCATAACACTTTCTATTTTTTTTGATTAATTCAAGCACTTTCTAATCTTTGCGGTTTTCTTCAACTTGCTAGGTTATGCTCAAATCGAGTTTCCGAACAATCATAGTAGTTTACTGTATTTGCAAAAAAATATCACATATTGTAGCAAAAGAAAACAATGGCAAAGAGCCTAAATAAATAAAATTAGCTAGGAGAGAGCATGTAGAAAAGATGTAAAAATTCAAGCTATTGCATTGAAAACTTGTAAAAAATTCAAAAGATGTAAAAATTTGATTGCATTTGAAAACTAATGCACGTGTCTGTGTTTGATAGTGAATATTCTCTGTCTGTGGAATTCAAAGTTCGACAAAGTCTGTCTTCAGGTAAACGCAGCCGCCACCTCTTACCCTCCACCACCACTTATGATAACATCATTATGGTTATTTATATACACACAATGCTAATTCAAAACCAGACGTTTTTTATTTTCAAATGGATCATGAAGATGAGGAGATCGAGATACCTAGTTACTTCATCTGCCCAATTTCACTAGACATTATGAAAGATCCAGTCATAGCCGTTTCTGGCATCACTTACGACCGTGAAAGCATCTTTAAGTGGCTTGAAGAGGTCTCTTCATGTCCCGTGACGAAGCAGCCTATTCCTTCTGACTCCGACCTTACGCCTAACCATACGCTCCGCCGTCTGATCCAACACTGGTGCGTGGAGAATGCGACGCGTGGTGTTGTTAGAATCCCTACGCCTAGAGTTCCTCCGGGGAAGCCTGACGTCTTCGAGGAGATCAAGAATCTCAAAAAGTTTGTAGAAAAAGGTATTTTGTCGGGTTTTTGGATAACTTGGTTTGGTTAGGTTATTTCGGTAATAAATATTTAGTAAAATATTTGAATCACCCTGGAAACCTATTAAATTTTAAAAATCTAAAAAAATCAGATTTTTTAAAAAAGTTTGAGGGTATTCGAACGCTATGCTAGATTTAAGTTCGATTCGGTTTTGTTCAGCTTGAATTTTCTTATACTGATCGTTTTAAGATAAACATTTGGTTCTGTTTAAATTGAACAGGTTTGGGAAGAGAGGATACGTTGAAGAAGCTTGAGGTTTTAGCTATGGAGGGAGAGACAAATAGGAGACTGATGTATGAAGCAGACGTACATAGGTCTTTGATCTTGTTCGTAGTCAAATGTACTCGTGAACAAGAAGAAGAGGAGGGACAACCTCGTATCAAAGTGCAGCTAGATGAGTCTCTACGTCTTCTTCACTTGCTCGGTGTTCCATTACACGATGCAAGAACAATCTTGATGGAAAACGATCAGATCTTGGACTCATTGAGTTTGGTTCTAAACCAACAAAACTTCCTCAACAAAGCTTACACAATCGTGCTCTTGAGGAATCTAACGGTGAACACTTCCTCTCACATCGTCGAGAGATTGAATCCCGAGATTTTAAAAGGGATCATAGGTTTCCTCAAAGAAGTAGTTAGTAGTTTCAATCGCACAAGCCCTAACGTGAGTGACACGGCACAATCATCAAACCCTAGATTGAGGAACAAGGAACCTTCAAAACTTGATTATAGCTTGGTTATTAAACAAGCTGTGACCGCCGCGCTGATGATTCTTCTAGAGACCTCTTCTTGGAGCGGGAACCGAATAAACCTTGTTGATCTCGGTGCGGTTTCTCAACTAATCGAACTCGAGATAAGCTCAACTGGTGACAAGAGAGCCACGGAGCTTGTGTTAGGAGTCTTGTCTCGTCTATGCTGTTGTACAAATGGTAGAGCAGAGATTCTTGCACATGGAGGTGGACTCGCTATTGTGACAAAACGGTTGTTGGGAGTTTCGATTGCAGCAGACGATAGAGCTCTCTCTATACTAAGCACAGTATCTAAATTCTCGCGGGAAAAGGATGTGGTGGAAGAGATGGTTTGCGTTGGGACGGTGGAGAAGCTTTGTACCGTTCTAAGAGTGGATTGTGGTTTGAGTTTGAAAGAGAAAGCGAAAGGGATACTTAGAGATCATTTTGATGAGTGGAAGAAGTTTCCATGCATTGATGTAACTCTACTTACTAAACTTTTAAATTCTTCACACGAAGATCTACTGGCGGAGTTTCACTCAAAAGTTAATGTTTAGCTTTTTATTATTTCACTCTGTACTCCTCAAGTAATCAATCTGCTGGACCGAGAAAAGTGTGGATTCTGTGGTAACTTTTGCTACCACCAAGATGATGATTATATAGTTAGGCATGCCTGCGGTTTTACAGATTATTCGGTTCAGCATGAAACTTGCCGAATTAATCTAAACAAAATTCGGTTCACTATTTGTTTGTTCGGTTTTTGAAAATTCTAATGAACTTGAAGAAATTTTTTTGTTTCGTTTGAATTTAATTTTATCACAAATTCTGATAAGTTCAGTTAACTTTGATGTAGTGAATTTGGATTAAACTCAACCAGTTCAGTTAATTCAGATCAAAATTTAATTAGCTCAGTTCAGGTTTTTAATTAGAATTGGTATTGTTTGGTTATAAATATTTTTTTGGGAAAATATAAAATGGAAGTAACAAATTTTCTTTAATCTGACAAAATCGAACTGAACTCCAATCCAAAACTGAACCAAAAACCGGAAATTTCGGTTAAATTGACCGGTTGGGAAAACACTAAGGCATATAGCTAGAGAGATACATCACCAGCTGAACCTGGTACAGTGGATCATCTTCGTCTTGATCCACATAATTAAATGTAGTATCTCAAGTAACAAAAGACCACACTGAAATTTCACTTTAACAAATTGTAGGGACATAGGTCAACAAACACAAGCACGACATTAGCTTCTTGATTCCAAGATCAAAATTCAACAAAACTAAAATTCAGAGAAGCTAAAGTTTGCCATAAGATTTAAGAAAAAAATAACTTAACGTCTCCTCATACCACGGCCACGACCTCCACCGCGTCCTCTTCCCATAGCACCTGCGGCAGCATCTCCCTGTGCGCTCTCAGACTGCATTTTTTTTATATTTAATACAATTATCAATACAACTCATACACAATACCAAAACATACAAAAAATAAAGAGAGGAAGTGTTAATTACTTTAGGGTTCTTCACAGTTTCGTCCACGCTGAGAATTAGGCAAGCTGCTTCAGTCGCAGCGTTTATAGCATTAATCTGCCACAACAAAGGGAAACAACCGATCACTAGTGAACCTTTCTATGAAAGATATATACGTATAACAGAACTTTTTCATAACTGGCACAATATAGTCCCCGCCCAAAACGAAAAAGAGTAGAAGTATATAGAATTTTGCAATACCTTCACAACTGCTGGTTCCCAGACAAAGTTAGCATAGGAATCAGCGATTCCACCAGTGTTAATGTCCACTCCATAAGAAGCTCCTTCACCTGTTATAACAAAGAAATGAAAATGAGAATATGAAATTACGCTGCCTATAAAAAGATTAATACATCAAGCTTGTGAACGTGAAAGAAAGCTCACCGCTTTGCATGGCGTGTTTTTGTCTTAATTTATTTAGGACATCGGTGGCATCAAATCCAGCATTGTCACACAATTGTCGTGGAATAACCTGTAATACACACCACAAATCAGTGTGAAATTCACAAAACCAACAAATTTCCAATCAAGGCCAAGTATTGATTTGGACCTTCCTTAGTTGTCTATCAGATTTTTACCGTCCACAACGAGTAAACAGAAAACATCTACACTCTATCAATGCCTAATACTAATAACACAGAACACAGCTACGACGATCATTTTGATATGCGCAGCATTTATGGGATTTTCAGAAATCAAAAGGGATAAAAGTAAAACATCTAAATCAACTAGAAGTGTACCTCCAAGGCCTTTGCATACGAGTTGATGAAAAGCTGTGATTTCCCAGCGATTGTTCTTGAATGCTGCCTCAGGTACTTGCTTACCTCCATCTACAACAAGGATCAGTCTCTTTCATTGTCAATGTTATTAACATATAAGCTAAAATCTATCACCAAACCATGGTGGAAGAATGACACTCACATCTATCGCTCCACCTCCAGGAACAACAGTTGAGTTCTTCACAGCTCTTCTCACAATCATAATCGCATCATGTAAACTACGCTCAGCTTCTTCGATGAACTGCCATTAACGTTTCAAAGGAATTCATATTAATAAGGTTTTTTTCTATTTCAATAAGCTTTCCAATATTTGAAGTATACCTGATCAGCTCCACCACGGAGGACAATAGTAGCTGTACGTCCTGAAGGACAACCGCTGAATATGTTAAACCTCTCCCCACCAACTTGTTTTTCCTCAAATATCTCACAAGTTCCGAGAACCTGCACAAAATTAAAACCAATTTCTGATTCAAAGGAACATAATCAACAAGTCGTTCAAAACTTGTAAACATATCTAGATAGCAAGCAAAGAAGTCCATTTCTCACTAGCCTCGGGTATTATATTGTTAACACTTGTCTGAACTGTTCCTCCAGCCGCAGCAGCCACGCGGTTAAGATCTTCTTCTGCTACACGGCCAGCGCAGAAAATATCACGATCTGCAAAATACTGCAAAAAATGCCAACTGTCTTCGGTTAAATGAGTAAAAAGCACTGACTTGATTAATACGAAAATGAAACAGCCAGTTGAAAGGTATAGTTCTGAACAGTGTTCATTGACGAGAGTAACGAATATGATAGGTTCTGACAAACTGAAACACATACACTAAGACATGGTATCTATAACCAACCAAAGTAATTATGCCTCAAAGATGTCGATCTCTCAAATAATAAAGAAAGACGTCAATAGCCAATCGAAAATTAGGAATCGACAAACCTGAGTAGCTAGATCACCAATAGCCAATCGAGAAAGAACAACTTTAGCTCCACTTTCGACACATTTGTCTAGCTTATCATAAATGATGTTCCATTCTGCATCAACTATTGACTGGTACTGTGATGGATCTGACAGTCTGTGAACAAACGACAAGAGTTAAGTCAAATAAGGCTGCTTAACCGAAGGGAAACATTGAACAAAAGGAGACAGAATTCCAACCTAATCTCAGCGTTTTCCTTCTCAGATTTCAACTCCAGTTCGATGTTAAGCAAGAGGATTTTGGGATTAAGAAACTTCTTTGGCTGTTGTTCAAAACCCGCATATGAGAATGTCTTTTTGAAAGCCACACCATCAACTAGGAAAGAGTCTCGCATGTTACCACCGGGAACCTGCAGAGCATACCATAAATTAGCTTAGACGCATCACTATTAACCAAGCACAAATGGAAGTTTCATTTACACGACCTGGATATTAATAACTCCCAATCTAAGACAATCTATTATAGATGTCAAATTGCTAATCATTTGTACCACGTAGCACTATGCCCGTTCCCACTTCACCGAATCTAACTGGAACTTGGAAATGAATTCAGTAAATTGATGCGGAATGAAGCAGAAATACAATTGTGGTACATGGCGACGACTGGAAAACTGCGTGAAACAGTGGAAGTGCTATCCTATTGAACTGTGAAGAAGCCAAGTAGAAATCCACTAATAGCCAGAGTTTAAATGGTACAATAGACCGAAGACACCACCAGTTTGGACATAGATGCATAGTGAATAGAAAAAAAAAAGTAATATGAACTTAACAACCAATGCAAAGCTAACTAACAAAAAAAAACATTTCAGAATATTAATGGTTTGAAAGAAAAAAAATGATTTATGCTGGGAAGGTATTCACCTTTTTGATTCCAATCAAATTTAGCCTATCGTCATCCCCAATCGCCATGACAGCATCAACAACCATTGTAGCAAAGAACTCCTTCTCTCCACCAATAAGCTTAGAGGAAAGAGTAGTAGCAGCACATTTAGCCAACAGACCTTTCTTCTCCTCTACACTTTTCCCCTCAATACTAACAGCGAGTTCTTTAACCTTCGCAATTGCCTACATAATTAACCAGTGATGATTCAAGGTTACAAAAGCTCCAGTAATTAAAAAAGAAAGAGAGAGTTGCAATTGCACTGAAGAGAAGAAAACACAAACCAAAGTGCTTGCAGTGCGATAACTCCTAATCAGATTCTGGGAGTGAACTCCATCTTCAACAAACGGCTTAGCCTCCTTCAAAAACTCGGCTGCAAGAAGAACAACCGTAGTTGTCCCATCACCAACCTAGCAAGAGAATATTCAGAGCTCATGAACTCAAATCACGCATATTAGAGTAGATAACCGTGTTTTAGTATTGGTTTAGTGTGATCTAATTACAGCTCATTCCACTAGACTAAACCAGTGTACACATTTTCAGAAAAGATCGATTTAAAAAAGTTAGTTACATCATCTTTGAGCTTCACTAACAACGCATTATAAGATCTGGATCACTTAAACACTGAAGATCCAAGATCCCTAGTAACAAAATCACTGTTCAATTTTCGAAATCGCACCTCGGAGTCTTGGGATTTGGCGATATCGACGAGGATCTTAGCGGCGGGGTGGACAATGTCGAGGAGCTTCATGATGGTAGCGCCGTCGTTGGAAATGGTGACGGATCCTTTATCGTCGTGGATGAGCTTGTCCATCCCTCGTGGCCCGAGCGTGGTTCGAACCACATCGCCAACCGCCATGACGGCGTTGATGTTGCTCAGTAGCTGCGCTTTCCCCTGAGAAGTGTCCGTGCCTTCCTTGAGCAGTATGATTTGCGGTTGCTGCACAGAGAGAGAGTGTAGATTCGCGTCAGTTATAGTAATGATACATATATATATATACGCAGAGAGAGAGAGAGAGAGGGTAGATACAGCTTACCATCATCGACGCCATCGTAGGTGCGTGAAAGAGCCTACGGAGAAGCGAGCGAGAGAGAATGGAGTGAAGGAGAGTAGTGATTTAGGGTTTATTTTTGGTCTTGTGTTTGTTTCATAGACGGGTGATGAAATCGAGAAGTGATTTCAGATCTAGACCGGCCGGTTGAACCGAAAAGTCTGGAACTTAGCGGAGAGTTTGATACTACGGATCCATTTCACTTTTTCCCCCAGCATATGTGACCTGGTCAAAACTCACTTCAAACTGTTTTTTCTTTTTAAATAACTCGAGATTAAATTATTTTGTTCGAAGTTAAAAAGTTTATTTAAACAAACATATATATACAGGTTGAAGCATTTTAGATTGGTCTTTTTAATTGGTATTTTATCTAAACTCGAATAGGTATAAAAAATGGGTAAAACCAATCTCAAACTAAAATATACAAAAATTGTCCAAAAAACAAAACCAGTGATATTAAACCCGGACCGAACCGGCGGTCAGACCAGGTTCAACCACGAACCGGACACAAATGCGGGTTGGGTTAATGCCAAAACCCAACTATAATTGAACTGGTTAAAAACTCCTATCAAACCGTTAAAAACCCGTAAACCGGCGACCCAACAAACCGGCTAAACCATGGTTCTTGTATTAAACCAAAAATTTATTAGTAAAACAATTAAAATTCCCTTTTTAAAATAAAAATAGGATTCAGATTAATAAGGTAAAGTCATCTCATATTTTTTTCTTGAGTCTTTAACGTCTATGCAAGACTGCAACTCACAAGGTATCTACTTCTCAAGGTATTGTTTTTGTTTAGAAGATTTTAAGAATTGAAAACTTAGATTTGAAGAACTCAATCATGGTATAATTTTAAATTTTATTTCATAGTATAAATTTTTAACTAATGTGTCTATAATTTTTGTAAAGGTGATAAAGATTTGGACTGACAAAAATCCGGAGAATAAAATTTAAATATGTTTTTCTATTGATTTGAGATTTAAACTATTAAATTGTTCTATTACTTTTATTACATTTTTAGTTTGTTACTTTTTAAAAATTTCTAAACATTATGATTATTGAAATATTTTATTTGATATGATCTTTATCTTTATAAGAATATACATATTCAAAATATCATTAAATTTTAGTCTAATCAAACCCGGATCGAACCGGATCGAACCTGGTCGAACCACATTAACCCATGATCTAAAAAAAAATCGGTTCGCTTGCCGGTCCGGTTTTAACAACACTGAACAAAACTAATATACAGAATAAATTTTTTGAATTTCTGATGGCTAAAAGACATAAATGAAGCCAGGCCTGTTTGAGTTCCTGATTATTTGGGCCTCAGCTCAGCCCAACTACTATAATTAATTTCTTTGTTCTGCTTTTATCTGCTTACCATATATATCAATCCACTACACGCTTTCACTATCACCTTCCCTTCTCCGCCATCATTACGAAGCTTCCAAGTCAATCACCAAGTCCTCCTTCTTGACTTTCTCCAAAAAACATATTTTAAGAAAATAATTAAATTTTTGGACTTTTCCTCTCTCTCTCTACCTTCTTCCGTCGTTCACCAAACCGTGTGGTTGAACTTGAATCAGTACGACTTTCTTCCCTTCCTTATTAAGTCTCTCCGTTGATCAAATCCGATCTGAATCTCTCTCTCTCACAATTTTTTGAGTTTGATTTTGGTTTACGATGAACGATCTGTTTTCCAGCTCATTCTCTCGCTTCCGCAGCAGCGGAGACGGCGGCGGCGGCGGCGGCGGAGGAGTCCAGATGACGCATCCATCGGGAGTGAACCTCGACAAGTTCTTCGAAGACGTCGAATCCGTGAAAGAGGAGCTAGCGGAGCTAGATCGGCTCAACGACGCGCTCCGAACCTCTCACGAGCACAGCAAGACGCTTCACAATGCCGAAGCCGTCAAGGATCTCCGCGCGAAGATGGACGCCGACGTTGGAGTAGCTCTGAAGAAAGCGAAGATGATCAAGGTGAAACTCGAGGCGCTCGATCGCTCCAACGCCGCCAATCGGAGCCTCCCCGGCTGTGGACCTGGATCCTCCTCGGATCGTACCCGGACCTCCGTCCTTAACGGTCTGAGGAAGAAGCTGAAGGACTCGATGGATAGTTTCAACCGCTTGAGGGAGCTGATCTCGTCTGAGTATAGGGATACTGTTCAGAGGAGGTACTTCACTGTCACCGGCGAGAATCCGGATGAGAGGACTTTAGATCGGTTGATCTCTACAGGTTAGTTGAATCGTTTTCACCTAAGATTGTATAGTTCAGTGCTTATCGTGAATGTCTCCGAGTTTGGATGCTTAGATAGACCTGCAGGTTTGGTTCGTTCGCCTAGTTTGGTTCGGTTAATTTGGTTTTTGGATAAGTTAGTTCGCTGAAAATTGTGCCGAATTGAACCGAAAATCAATTCAGTTTAGTATTTTGTTAGTTCGGTTTATGAAAATTATGCTGAAAATTAAGCGATTTTTTTGTTAGATTTTGGTTTAAAATTGATTACAAACCTGAAAATTTTTGGTTATTTTGGTTAGTTCGATTTAGAATATGGTTTAAATTGATATTATTTGGTTCATTTTTTTTCATTTTATAAACTGAACTAACCGATTACTAAGCCCTTACCTGCCGACCGAACCAATAACCGATTTTTTAATTGTTGAATTGAACCAAACTTAAAACCAAAGTTAACCGATTTGGTTCGGTTATGTTCAGATCCGCATGCCTATGCTTACACCTCTGGATTGAAAAGATGCTTGAGATGAGAAACTAGACATACTCTTAGATGAGAAACTAGACATACTCTTAGGTGAGTGTTGTGTAACATTGGGAAATTGTTTTTATTACAGGAGAAAGTGAGAGATTCTTGCAAAAAGCAATACAAGAACAAGGAAGAGGACGTGTCTTAGACACCATCAACGAGATCCAAGAAAGGCATGACGCTGTTAAAGACATTGAGAAGAATCTCAGAGAGCTCCACCAAGTGTTTCTAGACATGGCGGTGCTGGTCGAGCACCAGGGAGCTCAGCTGGACGACATCGAGAGCCACGTGGGCCGAGCTAGCTCCTTTATCCGAGGAGGAACTGAGCAGCTGCAAACCGCTCGGGTTTACCAGAAGAACACACGTAAATGGACATGTTACGCTATTCTCATTCTCATCATCATTATTGTCGTTGTGGTTCTTGTTGTTGTTAAACCATGGAACAACAACGGAGGTGGCGGAGGTGGTGGTGGTGGAGGAGGAAATCCGCCAACTTCAGGTCAAGGGACGCCACCAAGTCCTCCTCAGGCTAGGCGTCTTCTATTGCGTTGAAGTGAGTTTGGTAATTTGCAAATCTATTCTTTCTTTGAAACTTTTTTAATCAAACCACAGTAGATGATTTCCTTTGTATCTATCTATGATTCTATGTTGCTATTATTTTGGTGCACTTTATATGATTTTATGTTTCTTGTTGTGTTTGGCTGAGGTATAGTCTCACCCTGAAAATTGAATAGTAGCTTCAGTACACTGTATACGCACTTAATGGTATCTCTTAGAAGCTTGAAGTTGAAATAGCGTAAATCATCATCATCCATGAAAAAGTTACAAGCCATGTAATAAAATACAGTAAATATATATCATGGGCAAGAGACCACGTAATAATACAAACTTACAAAAGTAGCAACCCACATAAGAAGAAAGAAATTCATCAGAAGAGGTTATTGAATTGGCTGCTTAGTGAATTCTTTAGATTAGAGTATAAGCCATAAAGCGAGTACTGCTTCAGATTCGCAACCTCGTACCACGAGTTCATCGCGGTGTAGTGTTTATCCGTGCCTGAGAACGCCAACTGGATCCCTAAGCTGCAATCTACTTGCCCTCCTTGATTCTTGCAGCTTTGTCTTTTAATCGCGCATTGGTCTTTGTTGAGGCACACGAATTTGGCATTTCCGGAACATTTGGAGCATCCGTCTTTCTTCCAGAACAAGTTCTCGAGCCTGCCTTTCTGGAACTCAAGAACCTGGAAAGATAAATAGCACAAAATAAAGATCATAGAGGTAGAAGTTTGTATAAGATGAAAATTCTAGAATGATAATGAGCTTTATCCAATTACAAGGGTGAAGCTTGTGACGACGTGATCATTGTCAGCAACCATAATAGGAACTGATCTTGCTGCGTACTTCGCACCAGCGAATGCTACCATGTATCCCTTTGAGGAATCCTGGAATCACAAAGTATTATTACAAAACCGGTAATTCGGTTAGCTAACACACATTCAAGCCTTTTTACTTCTAAGCAAAAACAACAATTGAGTAATCTCATATCATGTTTAGCAATGAAGCTACTAAAATTCACTTTTTGCCAGAGATATCTACACTAGTACTCTAATGACATACACAATCATAGGTTAACAACACGCACACATTCAAGACCTCTACTAGTTCTGGGCAAAAAAATAATAATGTAGTAATCTCACATCATGTGTTGCAATGAAGCTACTATTGCCAGAGATATCTACACACTAGTGTTCTCATGACATACACATCATGACTTAACCTGCTCATAACAAGAGATGTGGACCATTAGCTTAGCGTCACGACAACTAACTACCAAACTTGACAACAAAGCAAAGTCGCAAACTTTCGACAAGTCAAAAAACTAAACTAATCATGTCCGAAAAATTCAGATCCAACTAAAAATTCCCTACGGTGGTCCTAATCCTTTCTAATCGGATCAAACCCATGATAGATCAGAAATGAAACCGAACCGGGCGGAAACTAGAGGAGTTCGAGGAGGTGTTGATGGTAAGGAGTGTGATCTCATCGACTTTAGGTCTGAATACGGCGAGCTCGGAGTTACCGTTGAGGGAGAGGCGGCGATGATCGCAGGGAGAGTACTGAACGGAACGATTGGTGCCGAAGAAAGAATCTCTCGCCGCGAAGGCAATGCCGAAAGTGAAGCCATCACCGATCGCGACGGTAGAGTCTGAGCAAGGCGAGTAGACTCTGTTGTCGTCGCCCGCTTCTGTCAATGATGACGTCAGCGCCGCCGCGAAGAGGAAACAGAGAAGAAGGAATCTAGCCATCTGTCAAAAGGACAAAAAAAAAAGCTGGTTCGAAACTTCTCCCTCCGATTGTGTCTCCTAGTAATTTATCAAAGAAGCCTTCAAGCTTATGGGCCTAAGCAAATCGGCCCAAATTAAAAATATGTTTAATGTAATATAATATATATTTTTTTATAGAAAAACACGTAATTATTTAGTCTTCTAAAATTAAATTTTTGTTTACAACATAATTTACATAGATAATATCGATTATTTTGTGTGTAAAATTCTCTTAAATTAATTGATAGTTAGGAACTAAAGATTTTTTAACATTTAGTTTATTATTCTACTACAAATTATAATATTTTACATATACGTAT
>NW_026618407.1:0-12366 GCF_000801105.2 Raphanus sativus
ATTTAGTTTTATTTTCTTCTGTAGTTTTTTTATTTATTTTTCTCATCGCTACCTTATACTGTTTTATCTTTTGTACGAGTTCCGTGAAAACGACGGCGTCTCAGTGTTATCGGTGATGAACGGATCTTGACCGTTGGATTTTATCGAATTGTTTTTCTTTTACTGTGGAGCACATGATAGATGATTAACTCTTTTGATATATATTGACAAAAAAGAAACTCTAGATATTTGGGTTCTGAAAAGAGCCCATTTCTATTGTAAAAGAGGGAAGATGAGGCCCAAAGTTATTAAGACTGTTTGTTTGTTTGGTTGCCGCAGCACTATTAGCGTTGAAAATTCAGGTCCAATCTAGGAAATCATTATACTGAATTCTTAATTGACTTGGCTAATATCTACTTTCTCCATTTCAAAATAATATTATTAAAAAAACATATTAAAATATACTTATTACTGTATAGTTTTCTGTAATTTTATGGTTCCTATAATTCTAAACCAATAAAATTTCAAGAAATATAATAATGTTTTTAAAAATCACAATTTTTTATTATTAATTGACCAAAAATACATTGAAAATATACTAAAAAAATTTTAAACAATTTTTTTCCCAGAATATGGAAAAAAATAATATAAATCTAATTGGAGTTTGGTCAATGTTATACAATAAAGAAAATTGCAAATAAGAGTTTAAGATTTTATCAAATGGATGATCGCCAAACTAATAGCTTCAAAGAAAATAAAATTGTTATTCTATTATCTAGGAAGATGGCTTAGAAGAAATCATCTTCAGATTTTAGTTTATGTGTAATAATATATTTTATCCATTTTAAATTTGACTATTATAACTACATATTTTGTATTGTTGTATTTTATATGAATAAATAAAATAGTTGTTATTGACAGACAGAAAAAAAAAGTTGTTAAGAAAACGAAACAGCCCATATAAGATAAGGCTCGTTGGGCTTTTGAAGATTGTTGGATTATAGGTTTAGGGACGTCTGATTTAGCGTAGTGAGAGAGAGACTCTTCCACAACATTTTCAGACACAGAGAGAGAGAGAGAGAGAGAGAGAGAAGCGAATAAAGAGATCCGGAAGAATGGCGACGGCGATAGTACGTTCAGCACTTTCACGAGCAGCGATCGGCGCGGCCCCGAGGACATCCGTTGCCCCAAAGAGAAGATTTTCATCTTCTGCTGGCCATGACGATGCTTGTAATATTTTTCTCATCTCTTTTTCAATCCGATCTAGTTTTTTTTGCGTGTCTAGTTTTGTCTCTGATTTTACTCAATACTGAAGATTTGGTATATATAATTATTTACTAGCTCTGAATTGATTTAAGATTCAATATGATTCTACACGGATTCAATTCAAATATAGATTTGGATCGAGCGATTGGTCAATTTGGATTGGATGTATCAAAATATTCAATGATCCATTTTGAAAGGATCCAAAGTCTTAATTTTTTTTAATTAATTTTAACAGATGAAGCAGCGAAGTGGGAGAAGATAACATATCTGGGAATAGCTAGTTGCACTGCTCTAGCCGCCTATGTTTTATCTAAGGGTCATCATCACGGCGAGGATCCTCCTGTAAGCCACTCCTTTCTCTTCTTATTGGATTTTACTCTTTTATTACTTTATTTTAGAGAGCATGGTTATATGTAGCCATTATTAGCCTGTAAGATGATGATGAAGTTGTTACTTAATGCCATTTTGTTTAACATCTTTGTGTTTCCCCTTTGTTATACAGGCCTATCCATATATGCACATCCGCAACAAGGAGTTTCCTTGGGGTATGTAAATCTAATACTCTTCCTGGTATTTTTTTTTCAGTTTTTTCGTATTACTGTTTATTTTCAACTTGTTGGAGATGTGACAAAGAATGTGTCTCTTATCATGGCTTGCTTCTCCTTAAAACCTTTATAGGCTCTGAGTCAAAGATTATCCGTAGCTTTCTGAAATTTTACTCTGTTCTATATTTTTGCTGTCCTCAGGTCCAGACGGTCTCTTTGAGGTGAAGCACAACGAAGGGCACTGAAATCTTCTTTGCGTCTTTACAATAAATTTTCTTATTCTCTGTTCATTTGATAGGCTAAATTGCTTATCGTCTTTGTTTTAACGTTGTCTACTATTTGCTACACCACTCTTGTTGGGAAATAAGAATAATAACTTTGGTTTGTTGTTATCAAATACGTACTTGTGGTTCCTCAAATCTCTTGCGATTCAATCTCAATAAAAATGGAGATTTTGAGACAGAACAAAGATAAAAAGTTTTATTTCATACATTGATTTGTTTCAAAACTCAGTACTACTAATTGAGGATTAGTTCCCGTGATATGAAAAAAGTATTTTTAGTGTATGTAGTAGTATACAGTACATGACAGACAAATTTGGTTAAAGGGACTCACTCACTCAGCAGCAACTTTGTCGTTGGTGAATCCATTGTTAGACTCGGGCTGAGTTTTCAGTTCTGTTCCAGCAGCATCCTTAGCATGTTCGTGATCACCAGTTTTGTTGTCTTTCTTCTCCTTGTCCGACTCTGTTTTTGATGTGTCATTCTCTGTTTTCTTTTCGTCATCAGAACCTGATTTGCTTTGCTCGTTGCCAGATTGACTCTTGTTTCCCTCAGTTTCATGTTCGTCACTCTTCTCCTGTTTGTTTGAAGAATCAGTAGATTCCACCTGTTCAATGGTCTTCTCGCTGTTAGTGTTTTCCGTTTCATGGTCTTCTTTCTCCCTCTTCTCGGCTTCTTTACTCACATTCTCCTCTTGGGACAAAGACTGGCCTTTCTCAGTGTTCTCCTCTTTTAGAGAAGCCTCTCCTTTCTCCTTGTTCTCAGTTTCTTTGCTCACACTCTCCTCTTGGGACGAAGACTCTATTTTCTCAGTGTTCTCAGTTTCTTTGTTTTCATTCTCCTCTTGCGTAGAAGCCTCACCTTTCTCCTTGTTCCCAGTTTCTTTGCTCTCACTCTCCTCTTGGGACGAAGACTCACCTTTCTCAATGTTCTCAGTTTCTTTGTTTTCATTCTTCTCTTGCGAAGAAGCCTCTCCTTTCTCCTTTTCCTCTTGTTGTGAAGTCTCTTCTTTCTCCTTCTTATGTCCCTCTTCTTCTTTACTCTCCTCTTGGGATGAAGAGTCCTCTTTCTTCTTTTTCTGGGGTCCTTCCTCTTTACTATCGTCTTGGGACAAGGACTCCTCTTTGCTTTTACTCTCCACTTCAGATGAGAGTTGAGAAGATTGTATCTTCTCCCGCTCGTCTTCTTCATTTCTAGTTTCTTGATAACCAATGGTCTTTTCAGTTGCATTAGAAGCCGACTGGTTACTACTCTCAGGAAATTCACCATTAGAATCAGAGAAGCCCTTCTCCAACACCACACTCTTGGTTACTGTTTCATCAGACTCGTTGTCACCTCCTGTGTTCTCCCCTGCTTCAGTCTTCTTCGTCTCTTGCTGCTCACCATCATCATCACTTCCATTTCCCTCGGTTGTGTTGGAAGAAACAATATTATTAATAACAACAGAATCTTTAACTAGCTGTTCCGTCTTTGGACCAGACTCGTCTTCATGGAAACTGACAGTCTCAGTAATATTAGACTTACTCTCTTCCTCCTCCATCTCATGAACCACCTCACTAGAAGCATCATCACCCTTGTAATTCTTCTCTCTAGCTTCTTCACTACTCGTCTCACTCTCATCCTCCCCTTCTTCATTCCCTGTACCTTGACTTTCCTTGTCATTACTCCCTTCCTCCTCACCTCTCTCCTCCTCCCTCTCCAAAATCTCCTCTTCATTCTTGATCACTTCATCATTCTTCTTAGTCTCCTCGACGACACCACCACGGTTAACATCTTTCCTTCCCAGCTTCACCACTTGATCATCCTCCCCAGCTGAAACAATCTTTGCAGCACCTTTCTTGTCATCAACATGTGAATGCCTGAGTTGATAAAGGAGCCATATCCCCACAGCGAGCAACAGAGTGAACTGAAGACAGTGTTTGACCTTCAATCCCTTTGATCTCTGCCCTCTTCTCGGCGATGATCTCCCCATTTTAAAAAAAAAACTCTCAAACCAAACCCTAATTCCCAAAAAAGAAAAAAAACAAATATCTCAGAAACCAAAATAGCAAATCATTTTAGGCGCGCACTTTCAAGCTCAGAGAAGAACGTAATCACAAATCAAAAAGGCTCAATTTGTACTTTAAATAATCCAAAAAAAAACGTATAATCAATCGACAATCACATGTATATAGAACAAAACGGCGGTAAAATCAATAAAATAAAAAGGGGAAAATTAAAAAAAAAAACCTGGAAAAGTTTGATCAGCCGAAGTAAAACTTCTAATCCCGGCGAAGATGAAAGATCAAAGAAGGAAAGGTAATAAGTGTGAGCGAGTTCTTGGATCTAGGGACAAGGAGAAAAGAAGAGTTAGATAGTAACGTCAAAACTCGTGCTTCCTTCCTTCCGCACTTTAAATATTTCTTAACCACTCTCTCTAACTGTGACTTCAAGGCGACGTCGTCGGTCGACTTTCTTTTTTTCCGCTGACTTCAACTCTTCAAATTAACGTCCTTTCCTACTTTCTATAATACTATTTCTTTTCTTTTTTCTTATATTAGGCCCATAAGGCCCGTTTTCACCTAATGGGCTGATGATATTAGGCCCGTAATATCAAAACGCAAACGGGTAACTATGAACGTTGTAACTAGTATATCATCTGTGAGCTGTGACCCAAAGTTAGCCTTCTTGACCGACCATCGATACCCCAACTCAATGTTAGGCTGAAAAAACATCTCATATAGTCATATGTTTTTTTCTTTTTTTGAAGGATCATATAGTCATCTGTTGTAAAACATATTTGTTTGAAATGGATAAGATAAACCATTTGCTTCAGCCTAACCAAATTTACGTATACTCATATATTTTATAATAGTCTTGATGATCTTTCATCTTAATAGTGATAGTAATTTAGGTGTGCAGATTTCCTTTGCTCCATATATTATAAGCTTTCAACGAAATTAATAACCCTTCATCACTTCTTTCAGAATGCCCAACCCATGCATGCTTTAAACCGTGTACTTACTCATCGAGTACCTCGTACTTTTCATGCATATAACAGTAGATAGACCCATCTATAATTATGATATTGTTGGACATTTTTCATGAGTTGAGCTATGATGTGATGGTATAGTGGTACAAATGTCATGGTGGATGTTATACCATATATTATAATTGACTACCGGTTTATCTACTAATAATGTAAACTTGGGAATTAGTTCTAGACATAACTAAATCAGATCATTAACCAGCAATATATATCCTTTAACAGAGAAAAATATAACAAACGATCTATATAGGATATTGATTTTGTCCCAAAAAAAAAGTTGATTAGAAATATTTACTATGCATAAGAAATAATATACATATAAATATTTGAGGTGTTGCCAGAGAGAAAACGTCTGAGACGTGTTTGCCATTGTGCGTACAGATTCATACCCAGATTAAGGACCAAAATCCATATTGGACCATTGGAATCTTTATTCTTCTCTGTATTTTTTTGTCTTCAGCTCTTTGAGAATAATTATTCTCTGCATTATTGAAATTGCTTTTGTCTATGTTACAAATATAAATATGATGTTTAAGTTTAAATTATATTGTAAATGATGGGTTTAAATCCGGATACATACATACATACATATACAGTACGTACGTACCAAACATGGTGGTCATAGAAAATAACTTTTTGTAATGATGTTACATGGCTGACCATTAATCCATATTTAATCGTAGTAACAAAAGAAGAAATTATATACTCACAGTCTCATATAATAATATCTCACGTGGAAGCATTAACCTTATCTGATATTATGATGAGCAAAGGCATGTGTTGTAGAAGAACCAATGAATGAGGTATGGAGCAATGGACGTTAGAATAGATCATGGAGAGTGATTATGGATATGTCCAAAATGCCTCCACGTGACTGTACGTTGTCATCTCTGTTCTTAAAAGAATTTATCTCCAATGGCTCTAAGCCTCTTTCCTACATTGGTAATTCCATCCATAACTCGAAGGAAGTGATGCAACAGAGAAGATAGCGAAAACAGTTAAATAAACATAACACAAAGAGATCGGAATATTTTATGTTTTTACTCTCATTGTTTCTTCCTCGTCTATGCTTCTTATTTTGTGTCTCTTCGTTTTGTCACGTAGTTTTTAATGGCTTCGACGAGAGTGCGACATGTGACATAAATCGTCTAAACACACAAAAATGCAATTTTCTCAGATTATAAACATTTTTACAGGGAGGTCGCATTTTGAAATCTGTCGGCGGTTCACAGATACTGATATTACAGAACAAAAACATTTAAGCGACATGAACCAAAGTATTCGTCTTTTAACAAAGGCTGAGTGAGGAATTAACGATAGTAAAATGCTTCGTTTACCACAGAGACTCATTAATTCAACAATGATTTAGCCATCATAGCAAATTGCAAATTAACCGAGCTATTGAAATAAAATCATTATTTCTCCGTTGTAACATGGTCAATTCGCAACATGATATAGTATTTAGCAGTGTCATATAATTCAATCAAACAATCCTCAACGGTAGAAACCATTTAAGTTTCTGTAACAAAAAAAATGATAATTCTTTATTACTTACTTAATTATGTTTTATTTTCAAAAGTTATTAACTAGTAGAACAGCAGCACCTGTAAACTAAAAAAAAATACGTCAACATCGTTTGCTTGGTAAGGATTGTGTCATCTCTCTCTTCATGATTGATATTCTTTCTCTTCCTAATCTGTTTTTAATAATATTTTGATAATAAGAAACTCAATAAATACCTACCGTTGGAACTGCCCTAATAAATGTTCAAAATATATTTTTTTGTAAAACAGGGATTATGAAATTATACACGTTACGTATTAATGAATAATTTTGAAGTTACTAAATAAAATGTTTGGAGCGGCGTTGTCGTTCAGAAGATTAGTTAAATCAATAGCATTGTGGCAGACCTGTCCTGACTCTGATTGACACTTGGGTGGAGGTCTCCACCTATTTCCAAATATATTTTCTTATTATTCAACTATTGAGTGATAATTGATAAATGAAAACAAATAAATTATGGAGCAAGTAAAGTCATTCAAAGGAAAAATAGTAGATAGAAACAAGACTGCTTTTTTTTTTTCTTGCAAAGAAAACAAGACTGCTTGCTTTGCTTGATTTGCGAAATTACTAAACCCCACAGACACAACAAACACACATCTCTCTTTTGTTTTGTCATTTCCCTTCATCTTTCTATATGATCGATCAATCCCATCACCTCACATTCTTTACATTTCTTTATGAATAATAGGCTTTGTCCAAACTTCATTCTAATTTCTACATGTTTTATGCATATATTCCAAATGCTCAATTGGATTGAAACGAAAGACATGCTATAACTTGTAGCATATAAATAGAAAAATGATCATTGACGTAACATAGATATAATAACTATATGATGATGATTTTACGTTTAATCAAAGTTGGTGATAGGAACCACACAAGCGTTGTCGAACAAGTGTAGATTTGGAAAGATAATAAGCATTTTGGGTTGAAAATCTACGAAACTCAGATTTAAATCTACGAAGCATTTTGACATTTAATTTCTGTTGCGAACAACCGGGTCTATTTAGTCCGGTGGACGGATTTTGAGAAGATTAATCGGTTGGATCTCGGTCCACCAAACACTTCCCAGTTATCAAAAAAAAGTTGGTGATATATGTCATAGCCAAAATAAAATATAAGTTTTGGATTCTCAAAATTTCAAACGTTAATACATATAGCCATTGATCTACCAATTTGTCAAATGAATTATTTATAGTCTAAAAAAATTTTAAACTGGTTCCGCATTTTATATATGTTTCAATTTATACACTCTATATATATATATCATTATTGTACATTGATTTATTTTTATTTTTTTGTCATCTAGAAATTTTATTAAACTTTTGAAATAAACCTGATACAGAACTAGAGCTAGCAGAATACAAAGATTCTCTAGAGACAAACGCCCTAACATAGGGAAGCATACAAGATAACAAGAATAATCCACTAAAAGCTCAAACCCAAACAAGTTTATCATCCAGCAGAAAAACAACAACATGCATATTAAATTAGGTCTTCAGCCACTGCTACACAAGTAAAAAATATACTATCATTTGTTTCACCAAAAATATTATTTTGATACTTTGTTTCACAAATAGTGTTATTTAAAAATTCTAATGCAATTTTGTATTTATTTCAAATTTACTGTTAATCAAAAAATGCATTAGTTTTATTTTTAAAAAATATTTATTTTAAATAGTATTGGTTAATAAGTATATTTAATAAGAACACAAATACATTTTTATCATTTTTTATCTCTGTAAAAATGTCGAAAATGACATTTTTCAAAATTGGGAAAATATTAAATAGTTTTTTGTGAAAATATGATATAATTTTGTTCTGTTTTTATTGTTTCTTCGATTTTTTGCTTTGGAAAAAAATGTTATTGTACTGAAACCAAAGAATTTAATGTTTATTATATAAAAGGCTAATTTCCGTTTAAAAATGTTATTATTTTGAAACCAAAGAATTTGATGTTTATTACTCCCTCCGTTTCTAAATAGATATGATGATTTAGGGAGTTTTTGATGTGTCAAAATAGATGATGTTTTTTTATATAATGATTTTTGTTTAATTTTATCAAAAATTGAGTAACAGATGATATTTTATAGTGATTCGTTGAATAATTTTTAATAATATTTTAAAGATAAAAACAATTTTTTTAATATTAGTATTCAATCCTAAAATTTAATGTATTTTGAAACAGAAGGAGTATATAAAAGGCTGAACTTTAGTTTTAGAAAATATAAAAATGTTATTGTATTGAAACCAAAGAATTTAATGTTTATTATATAAAAGGTAGAGTAGTTAGAGCATGTTTATCGCGGTTAATTAAGGGTGTCTCTTCAGTTAATTTTAATTAAAAAAAAAGGAAGAAAGTCGAGGAGACGGGTGTTTCGTTGCCTCGTGAAGGAACATATCTTGGTGGACGCATGTCAAAAAATGAAAGATGAAACGGAGGAAGATGACGAGACGCAGCGATCATCCTCGAACTCGTTTCCAGAAATCACAAGAAGAAGAAAGGTATAGGTTTTAAGGGGGATAAAACGAAGAGAGCTCTAATCGGAGCGGATGGTCGGATCCTATTCTGCCCGACTCTTTTGTACAACCTCCTCCGCTTCAAACTCCAATCTCAGTTTCGATGGTGGGATCAAATCGACGAGGTTTCCTTTTTGTTTTTGAATTAGTTATTATGAATTTATGAGTCTGTAAGTCTGTTTATGATGAAGAAAAGTTTTTTTTCTTTCAATTAGTAGCTTCTGATGGGAGCGGTTCCATTTCGTAAGGACGTTCCACGACTAAAGCAACTAGGCGTTGGTGGCGTAATCACTCTTGAACCTTTTGAGACTTTGGTTCCATCTTCTTTGTACAATATTGGTCAACAACTTCCCCCAGTCTCGTGTTTCTAAATCTTTTTTTTTGTCTATTTGTGGAGTGTTTGATGGTTGCAGATTTTTGGTTTAGGCTTATGAAATGGAGCATCTAGTGATACCAACACGAGATTACCTCTTTGCTCCTTCCATTGCAGACATAACCCGAGCTGTTGACTTCATTCACAGTGAGTAAATAATGTTTGTGCTCTCTTGAATTTTTACCTTTTTCTCTGTTGCTCATTATTTTCCATTCTCTTTCATGTAAACAGAGAATGCTTTTCTCGGTAAAACCACTTACGTCCATTGCAAAACTACCATTGTTCTCTGCTATTTGGTAACTCATTTTCTTATGTATTTAATCAGCTCAGAGGTTGTTGGTTTATTAAGGACTTTGCTCTCGCTGTTTCTCTTTAGATTGAGCACAAGAGTATGACCGTAGCTGCAGCTTTTGAACATGTCCGCTCAATAAGACCGCAGGTTTTGCTGCATCCTTCGCAGAGAAAGGTAAGTATATACGAGACAGATCATAAAGCTTACAAAAAAAAACATGAATCTACTTGTGTGTTTCTTTAATACAAAGTCTAGGCTGTTTGTTTCTGAAAGATTGTAATTTATGGTATAGGTTGTTGAGAAATTTAAAAGGCTACAAACTCTAGAAACCTTTGATGCTGACAGTTAAATCACCGGCAGAGATTATAGCTCTCAGCATTTCCAGCAGCTATGGCCATTGTTTGCAAGACTTCTCTGCTTTCTTTTGGTTCGGTTAAAATCTTCTATTTTGCTCAAGAGATCCAAAGTAAGAGACTAGCAATGGAGACATCAAAATCTTAAGGTTCTTCACTAAATCTCTTCAACACTTTTATTCTTTAAATATTATTAAAATTTGATCAAGAGATCCTTAATGGGTCTGTGGGATAAACATGCTCTTAGGATATACTCATTGTATAGTCTCAAAATAGCTTTAAAATAAAATAATAAAACTATAAAAATAGGAAGTATGAGAACATGTTTTCAGTTTTCACAAGAGAGATCTAAAATCAAAATTAAGATACCCCATAAGCCGTGTGTCTGTTTTTAAATAGTCAAAATCTTAAAATATAAAAATATATTATTAAATTATTCTTAAATATGGATATAATAATTAATAAAAACTCTGATTCAAGAACTCGCTCTTACAAATAAATTTCACGGAGTCTCTGAACTCTACGCAAACAAGTACCAGGGACACAGAAAATTACTAGCAGTCACTAAATACAACCCGAAAATCAATGTGATGACATAATCGTTATTGACGACAGCAGAACGGCTGATTATTTGTCCATCATCTATGGATGATTATTATTCTTTTTTCACAATCATATACCAATGTATCATGTATGTACCAAACGTATTTATGTCTGTTTATTATAAGTTTATAACCAACAAAAAAAACAATCGTCGACAAAAAAAAACAATATTTTTTTGCTTTTTTATTAAATACGCCAACATTATTTCCAAATAATCTCATATGCATATATACATGTATAATGTATTTTATATAATGCATATGTACGCGTGTAATGTAGCTTTCATCCATAAAATTGGTATTTGTCAGAACGTCATGAAAATAGGTTTCCGTGCGTTCTGTTCACAATGCGTGTTCTTCTAATACAAATAATAGTATATCACTTGTCAATTTTTTTTTGGTAAAAATACCACTAGACTAATGAAATATTTATCACTTGTCGATTTTTAAAGGTTACTTTCACTTTTTGTAAAATCAAAAGTCATACTAGTTATATAAAATAAAAGCAAATCATTTTTGGATAACGCAGAATTTTATTCATCTCTGTGTTTTTGTTAACCACTATAAAAAACATCATTAGAATCTAAATAACGCAGAATTATCAGAAACTAAAACATATATATGTACACAGAGATTTTTGAGTTTAGCCCAACAAAGAAAGAAAAATAAAATTTGTAGATAAAAATAAAGGAATTTCTTCAAGGGTTATAGATGGAGTTACCACATTTGCATTTCCAGCTCATGGGTTTATAATTAGTAGTGTCTTCTCCTCTGATGTAATCGAGATTAATAATCACAGAGGACGAAAAAGAAGAAGGAGAGTGAAGCTTCGTTTGGTGATTAGTAGGAACTTGAATTGCTTCACAGTGACCACACGAACGACATCTCACTCTTTCACATCTTGGTGGACTTGATCCTATTAAACCTCTCATCATCATCTTCTGATCTTGATCTCCTCTCTGTCCATAATTAATGACATTTAAAAAATCAAGATAATTGGAAGGAAATAAAAACAGGAGGTTTAAGAACTGTACCTTAGTGAATTCACGCGAGTTTGGCTCTGGTCTACCTGAAAATGTCATAAGAAGTAAAAGAATTATTAACATTTTGGAAATTTTGTTTTAACACATGGAAACGTGACATTGACCCATTTACCATTAGCCATTAGACTGAAAAGGGTCGAATTAAGAATCAGCAACATCAGTAGACAGCTTGACATTTTGCTGCACAACGGCATTTTCAGACACAAGATCGACAACGCCATTCTCTCTCTTTCTATCTCTCTGCTTATTGATGTCTAGAGGAAGATCTTTGCGAGTAGAAAAGAAATAGGAAAGTGACTACCCTTTAAAGGGAAAACAATTTTTTCCTAAACTATACTACACGCACGGATATATATGCACGTAAGCGTTTTATATGACTTGACATGAGATATATAATCTTTTATATGGTTATTAGTACTTTTTTGTATCATCACATCATCATCAAGGATATGTATAGAGAGAGTCAGGATTTGAAGAAGAAAAATACAAAATATACCGGGACCTCCCTCCATTTTTTATAT
>NW_026618408.1:0-12364 GCF_000801105.2 Raphanus sativus
ATCCTTACTTAGACATGCACTACCAACCCATATAATCGGTCCAATTAACAATCTTATTAGGGGGATGGCATAAGTTTCCTCTCGAGGCAACAACAACGGGACAATGTTCCCAAAAAAAAAGAATCTGACAGAACACTATTAGATTAGTGTCTGCCTATGATCTTATTGGGTTTAATATGAAAAACCAAAAACCCAAAACACGATTTGGTAGAACATTAAGAAGAATGTTCTATCTAATCTCTTGGGTTTGATAAAAACCGCACAAGACCAAAAGGCTTTAAAAGTCTTGTTAAAAGAGGGATTCAGTTGTTGAATCAGAAAAAAACAAAACCCAGATTAAAGGAATCAGAGCATGTACCTTAAAGAGGTTTCACGCGGAGTGAAGCTTCAGAGAGCACAGCCGGAATAAGAAAGACTAACCAAAGTCACGCGGAGTCAAGGCTTCACCACATGCAGTTCCATCCATTGCGATGATTTGAACAATTGGGAAAATTGAAAACCCTATAAAAACAAGATCGCGAGGAAACTTAGAAATCATTAGCAAATAGACAAGATACGACGATCGTATACCGAGCGAGAAACACACAACCCAGTCGGAATCGGTTTCAGGCGATCGTGAAAAGGAAACCCTAATCAACCAAAACGATTAGGAAAAAAGAAAATAAACTTGGAAACTAAGAGGAATTCTTCAAACGAATTCACTATCGAAACACTTTCTAATCTGAGAGTGTAAAATAGATTTCACGTTTCTGCAAATTGTGGAAGAGTCGATTGATTTCATTCTTCAAAGCAAAAAAGATGCAAAGAGTCTCTTCTATTTGTGAGAAAATGTTCTCTTCCTAACGGTTATATTTCAAATTTTTTTGACTCGGGTTTCGATCGAGAAAAAAGAAACACGCGTGGGTTATATTTTAAATTTTGTAATCAAACTGGTTCTGCATTTCTAGAAAATCATCTAAACCGAACCGGTTCTTTTTCCACGATGTCTAAATAATTACACGTCGTCGTTTTTGATGAAGACCCGTGTTGTCAAATTAGCAGCTTGCAAACTAGGCCTGGGCGTAAACAACTATAACCGAAGTCCATACTCATACCCGAACCGAAGTAACGGGTTCGGATCGGTAGCGGATCCTTGTTAAACACCGAATGGATCTTAAGCTTTTGCCTTTCGGTTATCTGATCGGTTCGGTCGTAAACCGAGGCCCGAACTAAGCACCGGGCTAAACCGAAATATATAATTTTTTGTTATACACAGTTTCATGTATTCTCCTCTCTCACCTGTTCTGTTTTTTTTTTCCTTCGGCTACCAAACCCTAATCCTAAAAGGACAAAGCTCTTTTGATTCGATCATAATAATAAATTAGAACAATAAATTTCTTTGTCTCTCTGTCTCCTGCTTTATCTGAGAATTAGAAGAACCAAAATCAGTTACAGGTTCGTCTGTTTTTTCTTTCTTCTTCTTCGGGTTTTCCGGAATTTTTTAATTGATTTGAAATCAGTAAAAATATCTTCTATTTGCCTGTCTTTTGATTCGCTTTGTTCATTAACTCATCTTTTATATGCATGTCTTCTGATCATTTTTCATTGTTTTCTGTAATTTCTTGTTCTTATTATTCACTTACATATGTGTTTTTATGTTTACAGATAGATTCTACATCATCTTTTGGTTGAGAAACCATAACAAAGCAGATGAATGTTATGACCGAGCATTTGGTTTAGTTCGTGTTGTCTAGTACTTTAGTACTGTTATGTGACTTTCGATTTCAATATTTTTTGAAGTTTTAGACTGGAGTTTGTTCTATTTTGATGTGTTAATAAATGAGGTTCGTTTTTTTTTCCAGGATTATTCGGTTATTTCTATCGGTTTTACCGAATATTTTCGGTTATTATGATTATATTTGTGATTTTTTGGTTTTTTTGGTTACATTTGGTTGTTATAGTCCGAAACCGAACCGGATCCGATTAATTTTCGGGTTTAGACGGATTTTCATTGTCTCACCAGAACCAATCCGAACCCGATTGGTTCCGAACCGGAACCGTACCGGAAATGTCAAAAAACCGAATGGTACTTCTATGCTTTGATCCGAAAATCCGAAAAACCGTTTCAACCGAACCGAACCCGATTGGTGGACCGAACGCCCAGGCCTATTGCAAACATTAGGAGTAGTATGTTTTCGCTGTAAGAGGCATGATGATGATGATCCTTCTGTTGTTGGTAAAAGAAGTTTGTGGCTTTTAAGTTTTGTTTTCAATCCATAGATAGATATGCTTAAGTAAAATATGATGATCTAATTGGAGTACTACTGCGAGTTTTGAATAGTAAGATCATGAATGCTTGAAAGTTGTGAAATAATAAACTCAAAGTAAAAGAGAGAGCTTTTCAAAACATACTTTGACATTTTGTCACAAATTGAAGCCAAATAACGGTTAAGAAACTTCAAGTTGTGAAAGAGTATAGTTCTTGAAGTAGTAAAACAGGGAGGGCAAATACAACTCTCAAGAGACAACAAAAGTTTTTCAGTAAAAAAAGACAGCAAGTTTTTCAGGCAGCGAGATCAGGAAGTGTGTTCTGAATGTTGTAAGGCATCAAGATGTTGAACCCATCTTCAGCAGTTGAGATGATCATCCCTGGAATCTGGTTGTGCCAGTGAAGTTCCTTCAAGTCCTTTTGTCCCTGGTTTTACGGTATAGAAAAAAGTTTTCAGACAAACAAGACATCAATGAAATATTATAACCAGAGCTAAAGAGGTTAAAAAGTAAGATGTTACCTGGTGAACGAAAAGAAGCTGAGGAGGCAAGTCTTGAGGTGTGTTAACTTGTTCCTTAGTCTGTGCTTTGAACTCTGCTTCCTCTTCTTCATCCTTCTCCAATGATAAATCCCATATCCTGCAGATATAGCCCACAAACCATCAGACAGTTTCTCTGTGTTTTTAGCGGATTATATGTGTGTTTATGCATAAACTATGTGGCTTACGTGAGCTGGTTATCACCGGAAGAGACTGCAAGTGTTGAGGATTCATGAGCGCTCCACTCAATCGACGTGATAGGATGCTTATGATACTCAAAATGTGCTACCTTTGCATCTCCCTCCTAGTTCAAGTTTTAAAGGCTTATCACATCACAGTCTTGTTAAGATAATTGATATGGATATCATAAAAGCCAAGGTCTTCACCATACCTTGATAACTCTAAGATCATGGATAGAGAATGCCCCGTCATCACTCCCTGAGGCCAACATGCAACTAGCCAACCTTCATGAAAGGGGAAAAACAAAGAATGAGCCAACCTGCAGGTAACACAAAACCAAACAAGAATTAAGTTACACAACAAAGTGTGGCAAAGAGAACCTGTTCCATGAGATGACATTCACATCTGCGTTATGTGCTTTGAAAGATAATGCAGGCGTCTTCCCAACACGGACATCCCATAGTGCAATAGTCCCATCCACAGAACACGACGCAAACACGTTGGCTTCAGCTGGACTCCACTGGCAACAGAGGAAAATCATATTAAGCCCAAAAAGGAGACGGTACCAGTTAACACACAATTTAGCTGCAGCAGAAGCGACAGTTTTACTTGTAAATCTTCAACACTTGCGGTGTGTCCTGTTAACGGAATAGGATCAACAGTCCATGAACCAGAAGCTGGTTCCCACAGATGAATCATACTCATGCAGTCCCCTAAAAGGGTTAAGAAAAAAATAAATAAATACACACTGACTATGTTGAAAAAGTATGTAACTGTCCGAGTATTGACGAAAAATCATACCGGAAAGAAGTCTTCCAGCAGTTGCAGGACTCCAATCTATAGCATAGCCTTCGTCTTTGTGGCCAGAAAAGTTAACTAAGGGTGCTTGGTTCAGAGCCGGTGAAGTTCCATCTTTACCTTCTGTTTCTGACTCTGCTAAAGCATTAAGATGAGAGCTCATGTCCCACACCTGCCCACAATTACAATAACAAAAAATCAGACTCTAGGAGAAACATATAAAACATGAACGTGCAAGTGGATAACAACGTTATCTTACTTGAACATGACCAGAATCTGCCCAAGAGACACAGATATGAGGATTTTGTGGCATTGCACGAATGCGGTTAACACATCCATGGTGAGCAACCCTGCGGACCTGTTTATCAAAAACATTTGAGATAAAAACGTATTAACCATGATAATGACGACTCTCTACTAAATGAATAACATAATAGTTAGACAGAAAGAATCAAAAATTACCTGAATAACTGGAGCAGTGGAAGCTCCATCTTCGCTTTCCTCATCGCTGTCACTGTCCTCATCTTCATCATCCTCATCCTCCATATCATCATCACCATTCACTACCTTCTTGGGCACTACATCGCGTCTCTTGCCAGATACTTTGCTGATTTTAAATAATCCAATGGAGTTCATATTTGCTTTCTCAGCCTAAAAGGGAGAGGAGGAGAGTTACTATTCACAACTTATAAAGAGAATCAAGAAGGAAAGAAAAAAACACATTCAAAAGATACAAGACTCACCTGAGTCCCAGCCACCATATACAAGGTGTGAGGAAACTCAGTTCGATTCAAACCCAACTTATCACCTAAGATGTCAAAACTGAAAGAAAGAAAGAAAAAGAAACAGTAAATCTCTTATGATGCCTTTGTATACAAAATTTCATAAGCAGTTACTCATCAAAGCTCCTATAAAGTTGTCTTTACTACTAAACCCTAACGTGTGAGGCTTTTTTTAGCTGAAATCATTATCTAAGTTTTACCTCAAACAGGGCCAACCAACATGGAAGCCATGAAGGGAGTTATAAGCAGAAGGGTCGCACTGAAGCTCTTCTCCTTCTTCGAGCTTGTCCACACCTGGCTGCCATACCCTTGTTGGCATCGATGGTACAGACGACGAAGACGACGCTTCTCCCTTCTTCTATCAAATTTCAACAATTCAAATTCACGCGATTTAGGTTACCGAATTGAGAGATACAATCAGAGTTTGGGATTCAAAGTTCAAACCTTGTTCTTCCTCTTTGCCTTCTTAGGGTTTATGCTTCGAACCATTTTTGCCTTCCTTCTGGTTCTTTGCTACTAAGCCTCTTCTGTACTTATGTTGTTGTGTTCGGCTAAAGGGCTCGTCATTCTTTTAGGGTTTAAGGCAAGCGAATATTTTACCTCATTTGCATAGATACCCTTTATTTTCTTAAAAATAGTCTCCAATTCCTAAACCTCTTATAATTTTTCAATGTCACCCAAATGTTCCTTTTCTTTTTTTTTTTGGAACACTCCCAAAAGTTCACATTCAAGCTGCTTCTTTCAAGCTTGTTAAAGAGTTCTCACATTCAAGCTGTTTCTTTTAACTGTTTGTCCAGTAGAGTCTACAAAATCAAAACATGAGGTAAGGGTTTGTCATTTTCACTAGGATTTAAGTAATTTACACCTAATCACAAAATAAATTACCTCTTTTTGCATAGACACCCTCTGTTTATCGAAAATTAATCTAAAAATTCCTAAATCTTTACTGAACCTGATATGTTACCCTAAAGTTTGATAAGAGATTTTCAACAACTGTTTGTTGACTAGAGTCAACAGAATCGATGTAGTAAAAAGGCAATTAGGGTCTCTAGTGTACCAAAAACGAAGTACACTAGTCTTGTATAGGCTTTAGTTCGAGATGGATATTAATTTCGTTCAATGCAAACTCAAACCAACAGACTTTTTAATTCCGTTAAGATCTAAGTTAAACAAAATAGAACTTTCAAGAGTCTGGAGGAAACCGGGATCAAGAACCAAAAGACCATGTACCCCTAAAAACGATTTTGGAAAGGTCCTAAAATCTAGTAATATCTCAAAAGACGAACCAGCGTTTTGACAAAAACCAAGTTTACCCGCTAAACCCACAACTAAACCGCATTAGTTTTACCATACAGGCGATAGATAGATAGAAAGGGGTTTTCTCTTATTTCTTTGAACCCAGTCAAGGCTTGGAGGCACATGTCATGACATGCGACTTGAACTTCTCCAATTCTGTCACAACTTCCTCTTCCGGTCTGTAAATCAAGTCACTCATCCGCCATATCTGCCAATAAAGAAGATATTATAAGCACCCCACATTTCAGTTTTATCAACAAAACTGCTACCGAGAAAGTGATTAATGGTTTACCTGTAATGTTCCACCTCCACCAGTAGTCTCACAGTCATCAGAAACACTGACAATAGTCCACGGGTCCTCCGCGTTCCAGTGGAAATCAACAACTTTGTCCCTGAAAATCATTTACATTGAAACAAAAAAACTTAATTAGAAGCAAGTAAAAATGAGAAAGCAATGAAGCGAATTAGGATCAAGTCTTGTACAAACCTGTGACCAGCATGCTGGAAGAAGAGCCCCGCAGGGTTTTTAGCTGCACGATCAGACTTCTTACTGACCTGATGGTTAGGTAAGTTAAACAAACCAAACATGAGCAAAATGAATAGCTTTCAATGAAGATAGCGAACAAAGATTAATTCCAGACATATCTGAGTGAATTATATGTACACACCCTGTCATAATCCCAGATGTTCAAGAGACCATCTTCTGCGGAACTCCCAAAACAGGATGCCTTATCAGGAGACCACTGAATTGATCAACAAGATGCGTTATCAGTGAGTTTTTTATTAAGTACCAAGTAATATGCTTTCAAAAAAAAACATAAGAGGTGTTGTTGAAACCTGAACGCAAAGAACCGCAGCTTTGTGGCCCTCAAATTTGTAAATAGGCGTACCAACTCCATTTGAGGTAAGTTTCCTACGATCATATAACCGGACAGTGTTGTCTGCTGACCTGAAACATTCAAACTATATCTAATGAGTACACATACGTACAGACTAAAAGTTTTATTAATTAGATGCTAAGTGTGCCTTAAATCATCTGTCTATGGCGCATGTATATATATATATATATATATATCTATTTCCCCATACCCTGTCAGGATGAGATTGTCGTCATGAGGATTCCAATCAACACAATGAACATCAGCATCATGCGCCTTTTCAACCTGGTAAACACAAAACAAAAAAGAACAAGATAAAAGATAACAGAAGGTAAGAACTTTGAAATTTTGTTAGGATCAAGACGATACAGCACCTTCGTGACAGGGCTAGTGCCAGTTCTTGCATCCCACAGTATAAGGCAAGAGTCGTCACCAACACTGCAGAATTCTTGTGCACTAGTTCACGACCAGAAACATCATCAGAAAGCATTAAAAACATGAAAAAAAATACGAGATCAAAAGGAAGAGAGAATATTCTAATAAGTTACCTAGTCGGGCTGAATGCGACATCTTCAACCGTATCGTCATGGCCTTGATAGACACCACGTGGGCCAACAGAAGGACTCTCACTCTTATCACCAGTCTGTTTGAGGATTGATCCAGATGATTTGGAATCAGTGCCAACCGTTGTGATGTGGTCCTGGATGCTCCACAAAACCACTAACTTGTCCTTGCCTAAGAGAAGAACCTTTGTATGAGAACTGATAAAACCAAATGATCAGACAATAAAAAGATGACAGAGACACAGACCCCCAGAGAGGACAAAGGGTTCGGTTGGGCACATTGCAAGAGCAAATTCAGCATTGTCTTGGTGTCCAGTTAGTATCTGCGAGAAAAAAAAAAAGGTTCAGATGATGCAAGCAAGTAGCAATTTTTAACAAGATATCAAAGAGATACATCACTGCTTCCAAAGATGAGGTCAAGACAAACAAGAATAAAGTGAAATAAATGTTCTCAGAAGTGGACATACCAAATCAGGACGGGAATTCGCAGCACCAAGGACAGCATGACGGTTTGGTTGGGTGTCAACATCCCAAATGAGAACCTGGAATCAACATGTAGATTGTAGACTATTCAGATAACTGAAACTTGAAATTGGTCCAAAACAAAGGATGCTCTATTAGCCAAAAAAAAAAAAGAAGTACATAAATCAAGTTGATATGAAGATAACAAAAGAGAAGAAGCAGGACTTACATCAGGACTATCAGTGTGAGTAGCAATAATCTTACTGTTTTGTGGGAGTTCCCTGATTCTGTTAACCTGCAAATGCGAATTAGTCATCAAAACAGGGTTTTACTTTCATCAAAGTGCAAAACAAGTAAATGATACAAGAATTAAAACCTCTCCAGGGTGAATGATGGTCTTGAACTTCTTCACAAATGGAGAACGTGCTTCTTCATTGAACTGAAACACACATTTCCAGAATAGGAAATCCATTGAAGTGGGAAGCATAGTAAGGATAAGAGGTATAGATTGGTGGAAGAACAACTAGTTACCTGAGAAATGTGCTCAGCCGCAGCAACTCGTGGCTTAACAACTTCGCAGTTGGCTATGACGAGAGTGTTGGGTACAGTGCCATCAGTCTAGTGACAAAAAAAAAAATACAAATATGATGATGAGACCATGAAGACAAGTTTCGGAAATGATGTGATGGCGAGTAAGATTCAGGAGAAAGTGAAGAACCTACTTGCTCTGACAGGTAAAGACGCTGGCGGTTCTTGTAGGTTGCTTGATCAAGTTGTGGACCCCATCTGTGGAAGAAAAAAAACAACAAAATTCACCAAATGAAAGATCTCATCAAATCAAACATGAACACAGGACAGCTAAAACATCTGAAGCAACAGACAAAACATCAAAAACTTCTTCATCCTTTCCTTTGTGTTGGTTAGGGTTTAAACAAAAACCGAACAGCAGATACATCAAAACGTGAAGACAAACATATAAAAAGCTCAACACCAAATCAATAACTTGAACGCTCGCAGAATCACAGACAAAACCTAGAAACTGAAAATGTATGTGTGACTCTCACTCTGAGCATCAGAATGTTCAACAAAAGATCTAACCGAGGACAAATTAACTGAAATTTGAAACCCTAGAAGAAGAAGAAGAAGAGAGAGAGAAAGGAGAGGGACCTGCAGGAGAGGGAAGGCCAGACGAGGTTGTGGTTGGCGAGCCAGTCGTAGAGAATGGGGACGAGACCTTTCCACTTAGAGTACTTCTCGTCCACACTCTGCTCCTCCTCCTCCTTCTTCGTCTTCTTCCCGCTTTCCTTCATCTTCCCCCCGCTCTGAGAATCCTCCTTGCTCTTAGGTTTCCGCCCTCTCTTCTTCGGCAACGCTGTTACTACAGTTCCTCCGCTAGCTGCTGCTGTTGCTGTTGCTTCCTCGCTCTCCATTTTTTCCTCTCCTCTCTCTTCCTTTTTTGTCGTTTTATTAGATTTCACTCTCTCTTCGGTGAGAGACGACAATAATACCGTATCCGTATCTCTCCTCTCTACACTGCCTTTACTAACAGAGAAATCGTCTCCAATGCCCGTGGAAGAAAAATTTAAAGCCATGATATCCTCGTTATAACAAGATTTCATTTTACAATTAAATTTAAATCGAAAAATGAGTGAAATACTAATAAGCCAACATAAGTGATGATATTTACAAAGGAAACCAGGGTCAAATCCACCCGAGACCCACTCATCCAATGACCCGTCTGATTTATATGGGTAATACAACTAAACCAACTAAACCAACAAAATCCCTAAAAGCAAATGCGATTTCTGATCGAAATCGCTTATCTCACCTCTTTTTTTCTTTTCCTCTTTATCTCTATCGCGAAAGAGAAACTATGACAAGAGGCTAAGACGATTCCTCCTCCTTCGCCTCTCCCCCAGCTCTGCTCGATCTCCACTCTTCTCTCCTGCCGCTTTTCTACCGCCGCCGCCGTTGTCTGCTTAAACCAATCACCTGACGTATCCGTAAGTTGTGGTCTCAGATCTCCGCTTTGAGCTTTCTTTTGGAAGTAAGTTCTAATGGATTTGCAATTGAAATGCATTGGTATATAATGCATTCCAATGGTTGAATGAGAATGTATAGGCAGTAGAATTGGAGAATGTATAGGCATCTCGCTTCTCATTGGACTTAGATCGACCTTGTTCATGATAATTGTAGTATAACTGTATAACTCGGGACAACTAATAGAACTGTGGATAACTTTAACTGTATAACTCGGGACAACTAATAGAACTGTGGATAACTTGGTTTGTTCTGGTTTGGGCAGGATACAATGAGCAATCATGTAAGTGGTATACCTGGTAGTCCGGAAAAGAGCTACAAGATGATGTATAGCTATTTGTACATGTTAAAGCAAGTGAATCCAGGAACAAAAACTTGTGTGAAATTGGATGATGCAAGTAAATTCAAGTACCTCTTCATAGCTTTGGGAGCTTGCATTGAAGGGTTTGCATTTATGAGGAAAGTGATAGCTGTGGATGCGACATCGCTGAAGAACAAATATGGTGGTGTTCTAGTTTTCGCGGAAGCTCAAGATCCTAATGGTCAAAGTTATCCACTTGCGTTTGCAGTACTAGATAGTGAGAATCTTACTAGTTGGACTTGGTTTTTCGAGATGCTTAAAAGTGTTATACCAGACTCTTCTGAACTGGTTTTCATGAGTGAAAGAAATCAGAGTCTGATCTTCGCTATAGGAAGCGTGTTTCCAGAGGCTCACCATGGGCATTGTTTATGGCATTTGAAGGAAAAGGTGAAATGGCATGCTGGTAACGTCAACAAGGTTATAGTCGGACATAAATTTATGGAGTTGGGCAGATATTACACGGTGGATGACTTCAACTCTGCTTACGACTCATTTGAAAAAAGATATCCTGCTGTGTACAAGTATGTGCAGGAACATACTGAAAAGGACAAATGGGCAAGAGTTTTTTTCCCACGTGACAGGTACAACTTCGATACAATCAACAGTGTGGAATCAATGAAGAGCGTGTTTAAAGAGGCAACGACGTGGGCATTAATACCAATGTTGGATTGTATCGTCAGGAAATTCTCTGATTGGTTCACTCAACGGAAGGAAGCTGTTTCTAGATCAATCGATACAAGCCTGGTGCCTCTGGTTGAGAACTACTTGCACGGTCTATGGGATGTTGCACAAAAGCTATCTGTACGGGAGATTAATAGTTATGAGCTTAAGTACGAGATCACTGACACTGCTGGAAAGATGTTTTGGGCGAGCTTGGTTGAAAAATCTTGTACTTGCAAGGTGTGGGATTATGAAAAGTTTCCTTGCCTGCACGGACTGGCAGCTTACATCTATTTCACTACGAATGTTGATGGCGGCCTTAATATCCATGAGCTGTGCTCAAAATACTATTGGACGGAATTGTGGGCTTTGGCGTATGACAGGACACTTTGTGTTGTGCCCGACATGTCTTCTTGGAATGTACCAGATCAGATTAAGGAGGTGAAGATCATACCTCCGGATCGCATCTGGAGGAAGGGAAGGAAAAGAGTTGGATGAATTTGAAGTGATGAATTTGGAGTGATGAATTTAGCTACTTTATCGTGTTGTATGCTTCGGAAAACTTTATTTTGTTGTACTTTAACTTTAAGTGTTTTGTTCGAGAACTATGGATTACTACGGAAAACTTTGGTATTACTACGGAAAACCAGTAATCTTAACACAACATCACATTAATTAGGAGATAGTCTTTAACACAACATCACACAATTCCACAAATCCAAACATAAGGCTTATTGCAGAAACTAAAGGAGATCTGATCTCAAACTAAAGACACAAATCCAAACAACATAAGGCTTCTCATTTACGGGTAAGAAGGTCCTTAAGCTGAGCAATTTCTTCAGCCATTTTGTGCATCTCTTCAGCCATTTTGTCCACATCCTGCCTTAAGGAGCGAACCTCTTCCTCAACCCCGAGAACCCATGGTTGACGGAAGTGGAACCCATCATTCTGCAAGTTTCACATGGTTGCACTCAGTTTGACATTTTGCATAAGTTAAGGAAGTAGATAAAATGTAAATTACCTTGTACTCATTACAAGTGAAGTACCTTCGGCCTGGTAGAAAATCCTTATCTGTTGGATTAGTAGAAACCTCGTCGACGATTCGTCCCCCACATGGGCACGAAGTTGGAATCCCGTGTTCAGCATCGCAAATAAACTGAAGCATGTCAAAATGTTTCTTCATCTTCTTCATCTCCTTCCTTTCCTGATTCTCAACCCATGGATCCATTTGCGAAAGGTGATAGAGAGACGAGAGGATTCTCTGGGAGAGGAGAAGGAAGGAATCGAGGAAAAGAGAGAGAGAAGAGAGGAGAGAGAAAAGAGAGAGGGAAATGGGAATCTATTTTTCCCTCGAAAATCCCGCCTTGACTCATAAAAGTCCGCCAAAAATTCTAAATTTTTTCGAAATCCCGCCTAATATATACACGTAGTTCTACTCAAGATAGTAGTTGTACAAAATTACCAAATAGTTGTACTTTCGGTGATTTTCAATAATTTTAGTATTACATGTAATTATAAAACACTTTTTTAGTTGTACAATAAAATATAAGATTCGAAA
>NW_026618409.1:0-12360 GCF_000801105.2 Raphanus sativus
ATTATTACCATGTTGCCATTTTGCATAGTGTCATCCTCACATTTTTCCTCAGCCTTAATATGATTAATCCTTAATTTACTAGACTAATTACATCATTTGCCATTGGTATGTCACATATTTACAGCATGATCTTTCATTACATTTTAATTTATAGTTAATATCATATCATTGATATAAATAACGGGCCAATTGCCTCACGGATTTCATGTCGGTCAGAAGATTTAACTACAACTTTGGAATGTACGTAACTGTAGATTTCTTTTTAAAAAACAATACGGATTTCTGAAAAAACCAAACAATTCAGCCGGATAAACAATTATATTTCTATTGTATTTATTATTATGTTTTTTTTTAAAAATATCAAACGAAAAAAATCAAAACAAAAAACACACACATTATGGATGTTTTAGGAAGGAGACCAACATATAATTGAAATAATATTAAGAAAGCTATGTTAATAATGCATATTTTATAATGCCAATATATTTTACAAACATCTTAAACGTCCATCACGAAGCAAAGTAAAAACATAACATTTTTTTGGAAACAAAAACAATTTTTTCAAGTTTTTTTTAACAAAAACATATAAATGAAAAACGTAGCTGAAAACATTCTTGATTGCATCGATTTTAAAACGTAACATATGTTCAAAATGTTTCCATAATTACGACCTTAAAATCTTCACAATAGGAAATTGGCAATATGGAAGTCACGGAGAAATCTATGCTTTCAGGAAGAGGTATTATATTTAATTCACTTAGTTTCTTAATTAAATATGTAAATATTTATGCTACTCAACTTTGTTTTTCCTCTTTATAGGATTGCAGACAATGGATTTTAATTTTACTAAGCGGCGATTCTGATGTTTTTAATGTTTTTTAATTGTTTTTTCGCTCTTTTGCTGTTTTATTATTATCGAGTTTTATTGTCTTATTTTTTTTAATAATATTCAGCACTTATATTATGAAAATAATTATGTCTTATAAGATTTAAGTGAAAGACCCATTCCAAAATTTAGATAGATTCTTTATTTTGAAACAAATACAAACTCATACTATAATCTTATTTTATTCTAATATGTCGATCCTCAACTTTTCAACATAAGACATGATGTTTGTTATTTGTATCCTCTAATGCATATATTCGTGTTATCATTTCTCACTTTTATCATATTTTACACATGCATACTATATATGTTTTTTATAAAAGATCAAACGAAAAAGTCAAAACAAAAACACACACATTATGAATGTTTTAGGAAGGAGACCAACATATAATTGAAATAATATTGAGAAAGCTATGTTAGTAATGCATATTTTATAATGCATATATTTTAACAAACATCTTAAAACGCCCATCACGAAGCAAAGTAAAACGTAACATTTTTTTGGAAACAAAAACAATTTTTCAAAATTTTTTAACAAAAACTATATAAATGAAAACGTAACTGAAACATTTTGATGAGTCGATTTTAAAACGTAACCTATGTTCAAAATGTTTCCATAACTACGACTTTAAAGTCTTCACAATGAAAATGGCAATATAGAAGTCACGGGGAAAATCTATGCTTTGAGGAAGAGGTATTATATTTAATTCACTTAGTTTCTTAATTAAATAAGTAAATATTTATGCTACTCAATTCAAAAAAAATTATTTATGCTACTAAACTTTGTTTTTCCTCTTTATAGGATTGCAGACAATGGATTTTAATTTTACTAAGCGGCGATTCTGATGTTTTAATGTTTTTTTAATTGTTTTGCGCTCTTTTGTTGTTTAATATTATCGAGTTTTATTGTCTTTATGTTTTTTTAATATTATTAAACACTTATATTATGAAAATAATTATGTCTTATAAGTTTTAAGTGAAAGACACATTCCAAAATTTACATAGATTCTTTTATTTTGAAACAAATACAAACCCATACTATAATCTTATTTTATTCCAATATGTCGATCCTCAACTTTTCAACATAGGACATGATGTTTGTTATTGGGAGAATTACCAATTGTGACTCAAAACTTGGAGTCAAACCCAAAAGAGTACCCCAACTTGGGTCAAAGGCAAAAGTAACTTAAAAGGCTATTGAAATTACAACTATCTCCTTGTGAACAAACAAAAAAACGGATTTTTTTTTACGTTTCTACCCCTCGCAAGTCGTCTGTAAACAGACGACTTGAAAATAAGTCGTCCAGACGACTTTAAGTTAAGTCGTCTGGACAGTTATTCTTAAACATAATTTAAAAATTTTGTAAAAAATATTTTGATAAGTGAAAAATTGGAATTATGTAATTAACATATGTCTTAAGAGATATAAATTAATATATAACAAATTTCAATTGTTTTCAGCCCAGATGAGTGAAAGTAGTGAGTCATGATATTCTTTAGTTTATGTTTCATCAACATATGTTGTAGTATTGTATGTGTTCTTAGGGTTAGATTTTGGAAAGCATTAAAACCGTTTTTGAAAATTTTTAAAATTACCTAGGCGTGTTCGTTTCTGTGTATAGTAAACACTATTGAAGTATAATTTGATTTTATAACGTGGTTAGTAAGTTAATTTAGTCATTTTAGTTTAGGGGTTCATTTTAGGGTATTGGACGACTTAATATTTAGTCTTCTGTTCCCAGACGACTAAATATTAGGTCGTCTGATGTACATTATCAGCCAGAATAAGTCGTCTAAACCGGACCAAACCTTAAAGTTTACCAATGTACTTTTAAAGCTAACCGGATTATTTACCCAATATATAAGGTGATTTTTTTTTTTTTTTTTCATTTTCCGCGAACAGAAACCCTAACAGTTCTCTCTCACCGGCGATATCAAAGGCGATTCGAATTCCCACTATTTCCGAACAACCATCGTTCTCAACGTCGGCTATCTATCTCACTTCATTCTCACCGTTGTCGCCGCAGCTTCTTCTAACCCTAGCGCCGCCGATTCCTCTAAACCCTAGCGCCCCCGCTTCCACTATTTCCGAACAAACCGTCGCCCTCGCCACCGTGCTCACCAACGTTCTCACCGCCGCTTACTCTAAACACTAGCTAGCACCGCCGTTTCTTCTAAACCCTAGCGCCGCCGCTTCTTCTAAACCCTAGCGCCGCCGCTTCTTCTCTGTAAACCGTAGCGCCGTTTCTCTGTAAACCCTAACGCCGGTAAGTCATCAAACTCGTGGAAAAGATGAACATAAAACGTTGTCTCTTTCAATTTACTCATTCTCACCGTTTCACGTTTATTTTTTCAGATCTATAACCACAATGACGAGTACTCGAACTCCTTCTGCGACTAATCAGGTCCGCTTGAAATTTTTCTACTGGAAGACTTGTAAGTAAGTCGTCTGGAAAGTCTTCAACCTGGACGACTTAGTACGTCCATTTGGAAGACTTTCCAGACGACTTAAATATAAGTCGTCAACTAAGTCGTCCAGTTGGACGACTTTCTAGACGACTTATATTAAGTCGTCTACTAAGTCGTCTGGAGTAACAATTAAGGCGTGATTGATTTAGCTTGTGTTCTGACTTCTATTGTTGTCTTTGATTATTTTGCAGACAAAAAGGATGGATATTCCAGAACTCCCCCGTAGGTTATACACATTAGGGGAAGAGCCAGAACCACAATAGCATTTCGTATCATACGGATAACACGAAGTTGCATACTGCTCTTAGGGAAGCTCTCACTGATGCTGAATTTGAAGAGCTCAAGGAGTCGAGATTGGGAGTTTTCATCAAGTTCAAGGAGCAGGGATTTGGTTGGGCTTCAAGGCTGGTTCACCACTTGCTCGGTTTAAAGCTGGACATTAAGAAGAAGTACGAGATGTGGTGTCTCGTTGGTCCAGAACCTGCGAGGTTTTCACTGTTAGAGTTTGAAAACATCACTGGTCTAAACTGCGACTACATCGAGGACCTTGAGACACCAGAATGTGAAGTTACCCCACAGATGGTTTCTTTCTGGGAGATGATGGGAGTTCATCGGGAAGCTGGGCCAAGTACTGATCAGATAATAGCAGCACTGAAGAGATGCGGGGATTGGTCCAGGGAAGATCGCAAGCGACTCGCGTACCTTTCCATCTTCACTGGATTCATTGAAGGGAAAAAGTTCTCAAGCGCTACACGAGCTACTCTCGCAAGGCTAGTGATGGATTTAGAAAGGTTTGAGAATTATCCATGGGGGAGAGTCGCGTTTAAGGTGCTGATGGACTCTTTGTGGAACAAAGATATTACTGGCTGTTACACCGTGGATGGCTTTATACAAGTTCTTCAGGTCTGGGCGTACGAAGCTATTCCGGGATTGGGTGCTAGTATTGGTCTACCCAGAGCAAACAGTCCGTCTCCACCGATTCTGGCTTACGACGGCAGCAGAGGCCGCAGATTCATGAAAGCTGCTATCTTGAGTCAGGTACCTTTCCATCTTCACTTAATTAAGTCGTCCGGAAGGTCTTCCAGCTGGACGACTTAGTAGACGACTTATTATAAGTCGTCTGGAAGGTCTTCCAGCTGGACGACTTAGTAGACGACTTATTATAAGTCGTCTGGAAGGTCTTCCAGCTGGACGACTTAGTAGACGACTTATTATAAGTCGTCTGGAAGGTCTTCCAGCTGGACGACTTAGTAGACGACTTATTATAAGTCGTCTGGAAGGTCTTCCAGCTGGACGACTTAGTAGACGACTTATTATAAGTCGTCTGGAAGGTCGTCCAGCTGGACGACTTAGTAGACGACTTATAATAAGTCGTCTGGAAGGTCGTCCAGCTGGACGACTTAGTTGACGACTTATAATTAAGTCGTCTATTTAGTATTTTGTTTCAAATATCTAACTCGATTCTTCTTCTATTTACTGCAGACCCGCGTGATCAACTTTGTTGAGAAGGACATTAGTGAAATGTGGCCAAAATGGGACTCTGAGGTTGATGACGTGCCCGCGGAGAACATCATTAAAGTGATGTATGATCGGAGACCGTGGAAGTGGACCATGGATTGCTGGGAAGTCACTGGTACAAAACCCAAGTTTGTGACTCCATCGAAAAGAGCCAAAGAGATGGTTGTGGAGGAGGTGGAGGAAGACAATCAGAGACCTCGGAAGAAAGCTCGTAAAGAGGCTCCTAAAGAGGCTCCTAAAGAGGCTAGAGAAGAGGCTCCTACAGAGGCTACAGAAGAGGCTACAGAAGAGGCTAGAGAAGAGGCTAGTTGGGTGACCAGAGAGGAGTTAGAAAACATGTTCAAGGACTTAGGTGACATGATGAAAGAGGGGTTTAAGAAGTGCATCAGGGAGATTAGGAAGATCTCCGATAGATTGGAAGCTGTGGAGAAGAAGGTTGGTGTCACCAATCAGGCTACCCCTCAAGCCCCAGAAACCGGGGTTAGTAAAAAACACCCTACCCCACAAGCCCCAGAAACCGGGGCTAGTAACAAACAGACTACTCCTCAAAAGGATCAGCCTCCACTTCAAACCAATCATCCTACTCCTCCCACCAGACAGCCTGCTCCTCAAAAGGCAAAGCCTACTCCTCAAAAGGCGAAACAGCCTGCTCCTCAAACTAAACAGCCTGCTCCTCAAACTAAACAGCCTGCTCCTCAAACGAAACAGCCTGCTCCTCAAACTAAACAGCCTGCTCCTCAGACGAAACAGCCTGCTCCTCAAACGAAAAAAGCCTTCTCCACAAAAGAAACAGCCTTCTCCTCTGCCCAAAGAGGTTAATATCAAATCTTTAAGTCGTCTGGTCTTTGTATAGATTTGTAAATATATAAGTCGTCTGGAAGGTTTTCCAGCTGGACGACTTACAAATAAGTCGTCTGGAAGGTTTTCCAGCTGGAAAACCTTCCAGACGACTTATTTGTAAGTCGTCCAGCTGGAAAACCTTCCAGAAGACTTACAAATAAGTCGTCTGAACTCCAGCTGGAACCAAATCCTCTCCCAACTTTTATTTAAGTCGTTTAACTTGTTCTCTTTTATTGCAGAGATTGTTGCCGGAGGATACAGCAGATGAGGCGATCTCGGTATATAAGATCTTGCCGGAGGATAAAGCAGATGGTGTCACCTCCAAAGAGATTGTTCCTCTCACTTCCACTGACCAACCGAGCTTCGCTTCCAACGATCAACAACCGAGCTTCGCTTCCACCGATCCAGCTTCAGCTTCAGAACCGAGCCTGGTTGTATTGGACCAAACAGCTCCCACTGCTTCTGTGCGTGCAAGGAGTGAACGAACGAAGAAACCTGCTCCCACGCAGATATCTCCTTATACGGCAGAGAGAAGGAAACTCCTTAGAGTGGGAAAGTATAATCCATTTCCCACACTAAACAGACCTAAGATGAAGGAGCTCGCTGATTGGTTGAAAACTGATCCGTAAGTGATTGCTTTACCCATAATAGCTTGATTTAGTCTACCAAAACTGATTGCTTTTTTGTTTGCAGTGATTATTTCACTAAGGAAGAGGACAAACCACGTACATCACCAACTTGGTGGTATCAAAAACTCCGGACATCCAAAGCATGGCTGGAAGACGTAGTAAGTCTTCTGCTTATCTTTAAGTCGTCTGGTAACTTGTCTTTGTATAGATTTGTAAATATATAAGTCGTCTGGAAGGTTTTCCAGCTGGACGACTTATTTGTAAGTCGTCCAGCTGGAAAACCTTCCAGAAGACTTACAAATAAGTCGTCTGGTAACTTGTCTTTGTATAGATTTGTAAATATATAAGTCGTCTGGAAGGTTTTCCAGCTGGACGACTTACAAATAAGTCGTCTGGAAGGTTTTCGAGCTGGAAAACCTTCCAGACGACTTATTTGTAAGTCGTCCAGCTGGAAAACCTTCCAGACGACTTATTTGTAAGTCGTCTGGAAGGTTCTAACTTGTATTATTTTATATGCAGCATATAGATGCTTGGATGAATGTGCTGAGGCAGAGGTATAAGGAGAACCCACAATGTTTCCGGAGCGAGCGAATGTGCTTCCTGGATCACAACTTTACCCAGTCTTGGAGAGAACAGTATCTGGTCTTCAAAACATCGTCGTCTGATCACAATGGTTTAGGAAAAATGCTACCTAGTGGGGCGGCGAGTTTGTATGACGGATCAATGCCTTCATTTTGCCAATCAAACAAGAAGTGGGGGGAGGACATTGATGATATCTATGCGCCACTGAACTTGGACAACAAACATTGGGTGGCTATTTGGATATCGATCCCTAAGAGGCACATAGTCGTCTGGGACAGCATACCTTCAACTACCATACCAGAAAGATGGGATGAGATAATGGAGCCTTTTCTCGAGATGGTCCCTTATCTGATTGTGGAGTGCGGAGACCAGATGCATGGGTTGGAGCGATACACTTATGAGAGACTCCTCAAAGATGTACCCACGGCCAACAATGGTGATTGTGGCGTGTACGCTGCAAAGTACATTGAATGTCATGCTCTTGGGGTCCCCTTTAGCCCTAAAGACTTTGCTAGGTCCAATGCGAAGACTATGAGGGATACTATGGCTTTGGCTATATGGACGGAGCTTGTTGATCAGCATCTGAAAGATAATGAGGATGGTGGTATGTTTGTAGGCATGTATGATTAGATACACAAATCAATTTGTATAGATTTTTTAACTTGTATAGATTTTTTAACTTGTATAGATTTTTTAACTTGTATAGATACACAAATCAATTTGTATATTTGAACTATTTGTATACACAAATCTATTTGTATATTTGAACTATTTGTTTACACAAATCTATTTGTATGTTTGTGGGCATGTATGATTTATTTGATTTTCTAACTTGTATAGATTTTCTAACTTACAAATAAGTCGTCTGGAAGGTTTTCCAGCTGGACGACTTACAAATAAGTCGTCTGGAAGGTTTTCCAGCTGGACGACTTACAAATAAGTCGTCTGGAAGGTTTTCCAGCTGGACGACTTACAAATAAGTCGTCTGGAAGGTTTTCCAGCTGGACGACTTACAAATAAGGTCGTCTAAAAAAAATAAGGTAGTCTAAAAATAAAATACACTGGACGACTTACAAATAAGGTCGTCTAAAAAAATAAGGTAGTCTAAAAATAAAATACACTGGACGACTTCGTAAAAGGTCGTCTAAAAAAAAATACACTTGAAGGGATAGTAGAAGGTAGTCTAAACACTGGACGACTTAAATACACTGGACGACTTAAATACACTGGACGACTTCGTAAAAGGTCGTCTAAAAAAATACACTTGAAGGGATAGTAGAAGGTAGTCTAATACACTGGACGACTTCGTAGAAGGTAGACGAAACACTGGACGACTTAGAAATTAGTCGTCTGGACGGGTAATCAAGACTGGACGACTTATATTTAGGTCGTCTGGACAACTAGTCAACTGGTTGTGTACATTGTGGTTTCGTATGGCCAGTTTCCTTGCAGTTTGAGCATCTCCGTGCCCTGTGTTTCTTCCTGGGTTTGTGTCCCCTCATCCTAGATAGCTCCAACCAAGATTGCCATCTTGATTTCTTCTGTCTCCCCGGACCACGCTTTACGTTTGGAGGAAAGCATTCTCGTTCCTCAATATGTTGTGACACGATAGGATATATATTCTCTGAGTATCCTGCATACAGATGATTCTTTGAGTAAAGTGGACATACAAGTGTGTCGATATGCACACCAGCATGTGTTCCAGCTGCTATAGCATGAGAGCAAGGTATTTTCTCCACTCCATAGACACCACAACCACACTTTACATGTTCCAAATCAACCGCACAGTCCATTTTGCCACCTTTGACAAAGAAACGCCATCCATCAATTGGTTCGACCGTCATCGTATCCGCTATCTCTGATCGAACAGCAAGCAAGTATTCAACACCCCGGCTATGTACAGTTGGGAGACTCAAAGCATCTTGTCTCCTTTTCCAATACCATTTTCCTAACTTCTGCCTTATGAACTCCAGCAGGAACGGAATCGGAAATCCTCTTGCTCGCTTCAGTGCGGAATTAATAGATTCAGCGATGTTGCTTGTTTTTATGTTGAACCTGTTCCCCTTACAATAAACCCTTGACCATAGCTTGGCGTCGGCCTTCTCCAAATACGTTGCAAGTTCCGGGTTTGCACTCCGTATCTCAGCCATGTACCGGTTAAAATCGTGAACCGTGTGCGCATAAGCAGCCCCTTTCACCAAGTACATGAGATGTTTCCCTTTAAACTTTTTGACAATGTTATCTTGAAGGTGATAATAACATATTCCTCGGGTTGCCCAAGGAAACACCTTCTCACACGCACTTTTAATGGCCGCGTGCCGGTCAGAGACTATCACCAGAGGCTTGTCATGAGATATACAACTAGCCAATTTTGTGAAAAACCATTCCCAAGAAGGTTCATCTTCAGCATCCACGATCCCAAAAGCCAATGGGAATATCTGAAAATTGCCATCTTGTGCGGCTGCAACTAACATAACACCTCCATACTTTCCACTTAGGTGAGTTCCATCCACCACAATGACCCTTCTCTGATACTTAAAACCTTTGATAGAAGCTCCAAAAGAGAGAAATAGATACTTAAATCTTTTCTCAGAATCAAGTTCTATAGCCGTGATAGAATCAGGATTTGCAATGGAGATTTGCTCGAGATATGAAGGCAGACGCGAATACCCTTCTTCTGCTGATCCTCTCACCAATTTCTGTGCATATAACAGTGCTCTGTATGAAGTGGTGTAATCAAGCGTCATGCCAAACATGTTCTTCATTGCATCAGTGATATGCTGTGGAGTTATCCCATCAATGATCCCAACACGATCAATGAAAAGACTACCAACATACTTTGGAGTACAGTGTCTCCGCTGAGCGATTCGGTCTCCAATTGAGCATAAATGTTTTTCCACATACTTTGTTACCCAAAACGTGTTTGACCCATGTTTCACACTCGCTCTGATCTTCCATCCACAACCGCTAACCCGACATATTGCCACAAGGAGAGTTTTTGTTGATTTGTATATTCTGAAAGAAAACCTACCCCTCACTGCTGTCAACCGCAGCTCTGAAAGCAGTGCATCCTTGCTAACAAAACTCTGGTTGACATAGATGCTGGTACAATCCGATTTTCCTCCTTCAATAGCATTTGTCTTAGCATATGTCTTTTCAATTTCTTCAAAACAAATATTATCATCATCTTCCTCGTCCTCATCTAGAACCTTTCCATAAAGACTGTAATCCCCACCATTCTGATCCGTTTCACCAACAATAGTGTTATCAGCATCCTCCTCCCCATTTTCCTCCTCCCCATTTTCCTCCTCCCCATCTTGATTTTCATCTTCAACAGACTCATTATCACCAACATCTTCAAAACATTCATCAGCCTCATCATTATCACCAACATCTTCTTCCCATTCACCAGCTTCATCATTATCACCAACATCTTCTTCCCATTCACCAGCTTCATCATTATCACCAGCTTCTTCTCTTTTCTCTGAAACCGTTTCCACCTTGCTGCGGCTTGATACACAAAGACATACTCTATGCGTTTTGAGTATCTCGAGCAAGTTTCGAACTTGTCTATCACTTGTAACATGAATGGGAGGACTGCTTGGAGTCATCATCATTTCTGCTGGTAATGAGTAGCTAATCTCCACAGTCACTGATCTCATGTCCAGGTTATAATCTTCTTGAGCCATTGCAACAAGTTCAGCATGTGTTGAATCTTCATTCAATAAAAACAATCTTGCTCCTTTGAGATCATCAACCACAAAATCCCAACGGAAATCTCTCAACAACCATTCTCCATACACTGCATGTAACTTAAAAATCATCTGCAAATATTCAAAATAAAACACATTAGTAAACATAGAGAAAATGAAGAAGTTCAACAAACATTATCGCAGACGACTTAGATTTAAGTCGTCCAGAAGACTTAAAGGTAAGTCGTCTAAAGAGGTCACTTTTGCAATTGAAAATTAAAAGGGACGACTTAATTCTAAGTCGTCCGGCTTTGTTTGTTAAAAAAAAAAATTCAGACGACTTATATATAAGTCGTCTACGAAAAACGGGCTAGTTTTGCATTTGACCGAATCGTGTCAGATCTTTGACTATTTCTGGACGACTTATAAATCAGTCGTCTCTGGAAAGTAAAAATTTCAATATTTTATTCAAACTAGACGACTTACACGTAAGTCGTCCCAGGTTAGTTTTGTAATTGAAAAATAAAACTTGAAATTTAACTTTCTCCAGACGACTTAACTAAAAGTCGTCCAGCTAGACGACTTAATTTAAGGTCGTCCGGGATAAGCAAGGTTTGGACGACTTAATTGGGAAAAATTCTGGACGACTTTGCTTTCCCCGGACGACTTTAAATTAAGTCTTCTGACGGGACGACTTTATATTATGTCGTCTGGTAAAAATTAAATTATGAAGTTTTATTTTTCAACTACAAAACTAACCTAAGACGACTTACACGTAAGTCGTCTAGTTTAATAAAATATTGAAATTTTAACTTTCCGAGAGACGACTGAATTATAAGTCGTCCAGAAATAGTCAAAGATCTGACACGATTCGGTCAAATGCAAAACTAGCCTGTTTCTCGTAGACGACTTATATATAAGTCGTCTGGACTGTTTTTTTTCACCAAACAAAGCTGGACGACTTAGTTTAAGTCGTCCGTTTGACCAGAAGACTCATCAGTAAGTCTTCTACATACAGATGACTTACTTGTAAGTCTTCTACGCGAACAGATTTTGAAAAAAATTCAAATTCGTACCTTCAACTAGGTGAGATGACTTTGTTTGCACACAGGGTCTTCTCCAACCACCCAGAACCTCAAACGAAAGCAACCGTAAGTCAAAACGAAAGAAATATGGCTCCAAACAATTTTGAATCAAAAGCTTCAGTTTTTTGGATGAATATGGAGAGAAAGTGAAAGAAATGTTGTTTTTAGTTCATAACAATTGAAACAGAGAGAGTGTAAAGAGATTTACGTGCATTAAAGGGCATTAAAAGCTCCAAACAGTTCGTACAAGGTTGTTCCCACTATTCATGGCAGTGGCAATATTGTAAATACTTGAAGAAAATGAGGTTGAGACAGTAAAGAAGCCATTTTCGAAAAAAAAAAAAAAAAAGGGTTAATGGCATTTTCGTAGATAAAATGCAGATGTGGGGTTAAAAACTCAAAAAAAAATGAGTCAAAAGAAAAGGTTAGTTTTCTGTTTGAATTCAAGTTTTGAGTCACTTTTGCAATAAGCCCTAAGTTAAAACCTCTAATCTCGTGTTATCATTTTCTCTTGAGAAAGAAATATGGAATCAGCAAACGAGTCGAACTCACCTCAACTGCCTCAGCCTCCGTCACCACAACCTATGTCGTTGTTTAAGTTACTACCAGAGGACATTGTCTTGAGTATCTTGGCTCGCATCCCTACGTCATACTACCCA
>NW_026618410.1:0-12335 GCF_000801105.2 Raphanus sativus
CAAAAAGGCTAGACCTTGGAGTCTTTGGACCAATGTATCAAATTTTCAAGATATTGGCGTGATATTGATAACCTTTTAATTCGTGGACGGTAAAGTGGAAGCCTCCAAAAAAATCGTGCGTCTAATGTATCAATTACTTTTGTTAGCATGCTTTGATAGCATTTTTACTTAATATAAATCAATACATATTGTAAGTTATGAAACCGGCCAGCCAATAGGGAGGATGGAATCCTAATCAGCAATTTACAGTGGCGTCACTAACTTCTACAGTTCATTTTTAGTGGATAAAAACTTGAGATACGAATTCAATTGAGAACAGCAGCACGTTGACCTCTGCCGGGTAAAAACAACAAACACTAATTGGTAATGCATCGTTAATTATTCGATTTAGTAGGCTACTTGCCTACTAACCCCAATAATTACCGTTAACCTTAATTATAATCAGTGTTAGAGAGTGTCAAGTACACACGCGCTATAAATCCGATCATATATACATAGTTAGTTAGGGAAAATATAGCTTATGTAAATATGAAACACATTTGCAAAAAAGAAGAAGTATATCTGTTCTAAAAATGGAACGCATTTCAGATACTGATATCTTATGTTATGTTTTTTTTGTGCACATTCTTATGTTATGTATTAGTTCATAAACACTGTGAACCCATCATAAAATCAATGTACAGTATACTTAATACTACTTAATAGATAGCAAATCAAATTAGAGGCCGGCTTAATATTGTCATACACAAGAGCCCGTAACAAGTACAAAAGGGGGTTTATTATATAAATTTTTATCTTGAGAGTTGGAGACATTATGATTAGAGAAGGAAATATAGGGATCGAGGCACATATATAATGTATATTCTGACAACAATGTAAATGGTGTGAAGGGGTTTGTGGGTAAATCCTTGGGATTTGTACAAAAGGGCTCTCTCTCACGCAGTAGACACTAGACAAGTAGGCATGCATGTGAAACTGAAACCAAAATCAAGTGCTCTTTCTTCTCATTTCTTAAATCCAGCTTTTATTCAACTAGCCTTTCCCATCTTTAAATTTCCCTTTCCCGTTTTAGTACTCATTTCTTATTATTTACCGAATAAACTCCTTTTTCTTTTTGTATGTATCCATTTCTCCTTGATTTCCGTGCTCCTAGTCACACTGTACGCTTCACGAACTCAAAAAGATTCTTCAGTTTTTGGACTTTTCGTTCGGGACTAGACTAGAGACTCAACGAGTTACTGAGATGACGTCACAAGCCGAAAGGGTGAGGTAAATACAGTAAAACGACAGCCAACGGCTTTGGTGGGACCGGGATAAGAGGAAATCAGATGAGGAACAAATGATTAGTTATGTAATAGAAACAGTTCTTCTCCCCACGTGTCCAGCATCTAGAGCGACACTTGTTAAGGACGGCGCCACCAACCAGACAATGGGAGCTGGATTGCTGAAGAAAGACTTAAGAACATTTTCATCTGTTTTACTCTTTTCTTTTATTTCTTGTTGTTTTTAATATATAATGTACAAACGGACACGATTCGTCATGTTTAATGGCCAACGTTCATTCCTTTAGGGCTACTACAAATCTGAAAAATATTTTAATAGTTTTGTGAAAATAAATTTTGGATTGTATGGTTTCCATTGGATCTGAGACTTGAAATTATCAATTATGTATTTCTATATTACATCATAAAATTTGATGCGGCAGTATATTGAGTGAGATTTACGTAGTAATCCATAAATGTACATTTCTTTTTAAAAAATAAATCCATAAAATATACACTCGTGTAAATTCTTTCGACGTTTGAGAGTTTACATACTCAAATACAGTTATTTTGTCCCCATGTTTTCTTTTGCCTCACGTGCTTATTTTATGAATGGGTTAACGAGGACACATATTAACACCAGGTTAAGCAAACATATATCTAAAATTTCTCGTTATATTGTTTTTTCTCGTTATATTGTTACTATTACATTTTTGGTTATATATACATTATGCATATACGATGACAAAAATACATGCATAGAGAGTAATTTGTAATATTTATACTAGGCTAAACTACTAGAATCGTTTGTAATATTTATTTCAATCAAATTAAAATTTGCAATCTATAAAACTTTTTGGTGATGTTCAGACCATTTTATTATTTAACCTAACGCATATGTAAATCGCTAGTCGTATATATAACATTGATATATAATAGATAAAAATGGTGAAGATGGTTTCGGAACTAGAAAAATGACATGTTTTTACAACATATATAGAGGATATTAAAACTTTGAGAAAAAGTTTTCACAGTTCGGAGATCATTCATGTTCCACGCACGTAGAATTTGAAAGTGGATAAGTTAGCACGATGTGCCAGAAAACAACCGTTTTTTGTCGTGCACATGGATGCGGAGCTACCAGCATAGTTTACATATTAGTTTAAGCTTGTATTAGTCGATGACAAAAAAAGATAAAAATGAAGAGGGATTTTAATCTTGTGAGATGTAATAAATAACTAATAAATAATAGACAACTAACAAAAGTTGGGTTGTGCAGTAACTGCCGGTAAAGTGGAGAAGCTTGGAAAAACTTTAAACAAAAATTTGCGGTTAGAAAGAGAGATGGAGCCGTCCAAAAACAAGGCGTAGATGTCTATCCCACGCGCTATCAAACCCTCTTGCTCCATCTCCATCTTCTTCCTCTCCCTCCTTATATCATCATTTTGCACCCACATGACACACACTTCCATTTATATAAATAAGCATATTCACATCATAAACCTATATATATACACTCTAAGATTTCTAGATGGTCCATATACATGTGATCTAATTAATCAAAAGCCAATCTCTTGCCTTGTTATACAAACAGTCATCATTCAATCCGCAACAGAGATTTCAAACCCTACTCTCCTTCTTCCTTTTGCTACCCTATTACAGATCGTTCTTGTTGAAATTGCTCAAAACATATCAGTATTTCCCGCAAGCCCTTCGTCCAATCTATATTAACTTGTAAGTTTCAACTCATTATTCCTTTTAGTTTTTTTTGTTCACACACAAAAAATACAAATCGGTACATATGGATACATGCATGAACCATTATACATCGTTTCTGTTTGGATTTTTCCATCAAATATGCATTATTACATACATATATATACTATGGGATCGTTTTGTATATGGGTAGGAAGGTTCATATCTTGAATAGTATACAAATGTGTATATATGTGTAGACATTGACCACCAAATTTAGAGTAAACGGGAAATTAAAAGTAATGGTGGGGATTTCGAAATCTATGTTTTTCAACGACATTATTGTTTCTTAGAAATTAATTGCTGTTACACCATTAATAATAATAATATATAGATACTATAGCGATATAAACACATACAAGAGTGTGTAATACACTCAAAGGAACATCAACCTCGGTGACTTCCACCCGTCAAGCTTTTCGGCTATATATCCATCTTATATGATTATCTTCCATATACAATATATAGTTCTTGTATATCAGGTCTTATAATACCAACCAGCTATGTTATATTATATAGAGCTCTTTATAATTTATATAATACATATAGCATAAACGTTGAAACTTATCGTTTAAGAGCATCGTTCGGTATGTACAAGGCGAAATAAACGGTTAAACCTAATGTTTTCTAAGAAAAAATCCAAAAAACCTTCACTATCAAACTTTTGTTATTATTGCAAAATAGTAAGCGCTCCTCCATTGTTGGTGGTCCCGTGAAAATACATCATAACCATCATCAGAAACATATAATAGCTATACCCTTAAGCTTAAAGATCTAAAATTTTAGATATTATCTATTTACATGTGAATACATATAGTATGTGTGTGTATATTTATAGATATTTTAATATATTATCATGTGTCCGTGTGTAACATCACTATCATTAGCCAACACAGCTTTTGGAATTCCATTGGACCCAAGAGTCATTCCATCCATTTCTTATAATTAAATATAAGAAGCTTGTAATAGGCTTTGGTTTTGGTCCCCAAAACAAAACTTTAAGGTTGTGCCTTGTTTGTCTAAGGTTTTCGCAATAGCTTCCAAAAAGACACGCTTAGGTTTATATACAAATATATTTTCATTCGTATCATTCTCTTTTCTCTCATTTCTCCATCTCGTTTCTTACTCATTTCTCTAACAGTTTCCCGATTTATATACTTTTACAGGATAATTTTAGATGGATAACATAATGCATATGCCACCAGGATTCCGATTTCATCCGACAGAGGAAGAACTCGTCGGTTATTACCTAGATAGGAAGATCAATTCAATGAAGAGTGCTTTAGATGTCATTGTGGAGATTGATCTCTACAAAATGGAGCCGTGGGATATTCAGGGTAAGTAACGTGGATTTTGTATAATGATTATCAGTTATTAATCTTAGCTTTTGCATAGAATGGCAGTACATTGTTTACTTCATATGGTCTTTACAAAACCAATAGTATGCGATGGAATTGGCATGCGAAATGAATGAGAAAGCCTACTTTCTTTGACTAGTAAGATTTTATAAACGTCAGTGTGAAAAGAATATTACAAAGAAAATTAAGGGATGTGGTACAATCATAACTCATAATATCTCATTTGAAATTAAACTTGTTGATTCTTTTGTTGAAAGTGGGAAAGTAGAATCATATCGTTTATCAGCCCAAATACAATTCACCACATCATTTTGCAATCTTCATTTTAATATCCATATGCTAATATTTTGTTGTGTACATTTTTATGACATTAACATTTGGTGTTGCATTGCAGCGAGATGCACACTAGGGTATGAAGAGCAAAATGAGTGGTATTTCTTTAGCCACAAGGACAGGAAGTACCCGACCGGGACTAGGACCAATAGAGCCACGGCCGCTGGGTTCTGGAAGGCCACCGGAAGAGACAAGGCGGTGCTTTCAAAGAACAGTGTCATAGGAATGCGGAAGACACTTGTCTATTACAAAGGTCGAGCTCCTAATGGAAGAAAATCCGATTGGATCATGCACGAATACCGTCTCCAAAACTCTGAGCTTGCCCCGGTTCAGGTACACATTTTAAGACTAATTTATATAGCCACTATTGTCAAACCAATATCTAATCAACTTAACTATCTACCATATGTTACACAATCGAGCTAATAATGTGAAGGCCTAAATGGACTCTTTGTCAATAACCATTCACTTGTGAACTATAGGAGGAAGGCTGGGTCGTTTGTCGAGCATTTAGGAAGCCGATTCCAAACCAGAGGCCATTAGGGTACGAGCCATGGCAGAGCCAGCTCTACCACGTTGATAGTAGTAACAACTACTCATCTTCAGCGACAATGAACACGAGTCATCATATCGGTGCCTCTTCATCGAGCCATAACCTTAACCAAATGAAAATGAGCAATAATCACTACAATGCCAATAACGTATCCTCATCGATGCATCAATATGGTAACATCGAGCTCCCTCAGCTGGACAGCCCCAGCTTGTCGCCGAGTCTAGGGACGAATAAAGATCAGAATGAGGGATTCGAGCAAGAAGAAGAGAAGAACTTCAACTGTGTGGACTGGAGAACACTAGATAGCTTGCTTGAGACACAAGTCACACATCCACAAAACCCTAATGCCCTAATGTCTTCGTTCGAGACGCAGTCGTATAATCCGGCGCAGAGCTTCCCTTCCATGCTTCAAAACTATAATCATGAGGTTGAAACAAATATACATGATTCTCTTGGATGTTTCCCTGACTCGTAATTAAAAGAAAATTATATACTATACTATATTGATTTGTTTTTATGATTTAATTGTTTCATCTGAAGAATAACTTCTATAACTGTCTATTTGTAAAACAAGTTTGGGTTTTATTACGTAGAGATTTCACAAAGGTGGAATTTTTTTATCTATCCCTTGGTTTTTCTTGTCCATATTTATATTGTTACTTGAATATATAAGTCGTCCGTTGATTCTAATAAAATGCGATCATAATTATACGAAAATGCACGCCAAATCTGTCTATGGTGGCCTAGCAGCCAGGAGAACGTGTAAAATGTGCTCATAATTCAAACCTCAATCAGTGGCAACTAAATATAAATCATAGCAATGTACGATTTGAATTCAAATTATATGCTCTGGTATTGTAGAAGTGTTCTAAGTGCTTTACACAGTCTTTAACACATTAAATTTATCAACCATATTTTACAAAGAAAATTTAAGTTTACAGTCTAAAAACTAGAAGAATCAAAATTCTACTTAATTTGATATTTCTATTTTGAAATAATTCGATGGTGATAAAAATATGAATTTATATATTTTTGAAAAACAAAAACATAGAATCTAAAACAAAAACTCTTAAACTAAAAGTCTATACCATTTTTTTTAACAGCAAGTCTATACCATTCAAGCTTGTTATTTAGTAATTGTAAATAACATGTAAAACAAACAGAACACAACTAACCCAAAAAAATTAACAATAAGAAAAATAAAAATAATAATGAAACTATTATTAGACCAAGAAACAATACAACCAAATAAAATAAATGGCGGACAATCGATTCAACGATTGTCAAACGTACCCTCTCGTCGACTCAGAGGTTTCAGATTTGAAATATATTAGAACCCTCTCACCAATCCAGAAGGTCTTAAACAGCCCCAATCATCGTCGAGTCTCCGACACCGACAATGAAAATGGAAAAAAGCTAAGAGACACGTCTTCCTCTCTCCACCTTCCTCTCAAGATCGAAACTTTTTACAATCACTGTCGATGAATTAAACAATCCCAACCCCACAACCAAACCCCAATCCTCAAAGTGGTGGGTGATGTCTCTCACACGGAATCTAATCAGAGACGAAGAGCTCGGAGCCATGTCAGACGACGACGATTCACCCTCCGGAAAGCGATCTAAACTCGATCGGTTCCCTCTTAGCCGATGGGAACTCGCGGTCTCCCTCGGCGTCTTCCTCGTCTTCTCCTCTGGTCTCTTCTGCATCTACATGACAATGCCCGCTGCCCAATTCGGCAAGCTCAAGCTCCCCAGAAGCATCTCTGACCTCCGCTTGCTCAAGTAACAACCTTTCCTCTTCTCCTTACCCATAAAGATTCAAACTTTGATCAATCTTGAAGAAGGGTATTGATAAAGTTACAATCTTGTTAAAAAAAATGTTATAAAGATTCAAACTTTTTTATAGGATGATCGATGTTTTGATCAATGTTGAGGTTCTTGATAGTGTAAATGTAGAAACTTTGATATGGGTATTGATAAAGTTGTAATCTTTTGTGTTTTTTTGGTTTCAGAGACAATCTTGCAGACTATGCGAATGAGTACCCGGCGCAGTTCGTTTTAGGGTACTGTGCGACCTACATTTTCATGCAGACGTTTATGATCCCAGGGACTATCTTTATGTCGCTTTTGGCGGGAGCTCTCTTTGGGGTTATCAAAGGTGTTGTCTTGGTTGTTTTCAACGCAACCGCTGGAGCTACTTGCTGTTTCTTTTTGTCTAAGTTGATCGGTCGGCCTTTGATCACTTGGCTGTGGCCTGACAAGTTGAGATTCTTTCAGGCTGAGGTTAGAGCTTCTCTCTTTTGCTCTATGAAAATATTCTTCATTTGGTGGGTTGTAATGATTACTTGTGTGGGTTTTTTTTTATTTCAGATTGGTAAGCGTAGAGATAAGCTTTTGAATTATATGTTGTTTCTGAGGATAACACCAACACTGCCAAATCTGTTCATCAATTTGGCTTCTCCCATTGTTGATGTACCTTTTCATATCTTCTTTTTGGCGACATTGGTCGGTCTCATTCCCGCTGCTTACATAACCGTCAGAGTAAGCTCCTCCATTATGCTCTTGTCTCTGAGAAGCATTGTCCAAGACACAACAAGATTCTAAGCAGAGCGTTAAGTTCTTGGTTCTTTGTATTGTAGGCTGGACTTGCTATTGGAGATCTCAAATCGGTGAAGGACCTGTATGATTTCAAGACATTGTCAGTGCTTTTCCTCATTGGGTTTATCTCCATACTCCCAACAATACTGAAAAGAAAGAAGATATATGAATAGCCAAAGAGAAGTCCCTTTACAATACACAGGCTTGCTTAACCTTCGATGTCATAAAGCCTTACAGAGGACAAGGCTACAATTTTAACTGATTTAGAGGACACAGCAGAAACAATAATGGCTGACTCGTTTATACTTTTTTTGTGTGTTTGTGTGTTTCCATTTGAGAGTAGAACTGAGGAAGATATCATAGAATCAATACATTTTTTTCGGAATCAAGTTATTATTTTCTTTATATATTTTCAGAATCAATGTATATGAAAAGTGTTTCAAACAAAAGAACTCGAATCCAAAGCAAAAGCATGACATCATTTAAATTAGACAACCAGTTCTCAAAGCCACAACATTACAACAACAACTCTCTCTGTAAAGCAAGAGAATTATTTCAGCAGAATTTGAATAAGACAGACATAAATTTAGGTCAACTTGAAACCACCACCAACAAGTTTGGGTAATGTTAGGTCTGGCTCGACACAACTTGAACCACACCTGGTTGTTCTGCAAAAAAAAACATTGGTCAAGTTAAAACACTTATCATGTTTTTTCCTAAGCCTACATACTCTGAAAAATATTGCTACCATATGACTACATGATTCTACTTGTACTTGTTCGAGATCTCATGTGCCATATGTCATAGTTTAAGAAACTTACTGGAGATCTCGGCTACTTGCTCAGGGGTGAGCTTAGCTGAGAAACCAGAGGCAGCTTCCTTGTAGCTGTATATTAGGGCCTCCTCTGCAGCCTTGTCACTATTGAATAGCCAAAAATGAACAGAATATAATCATCATTATCATATCTTATATTCATCACTTCAATCGACACCCCGGCTCTTGTCCATGGCCATAGGGGCGGTGCCGCGGTGGCCATGGGTCTATGGATCCAAACTTTTTGTGTTATTTAGTTGAATATAAAGGTATATTTTAATATGTTAAAGGTCCATAAATTGTGTGTTTTACCATTTTTCAATTTTCCAGATTAGATAATGGAAATTCTTTTGGTTCAACTTAAAAAATATTGTGAAAAAACTAAGATATAAATATTTATAAATTGATCCATATTCACTATTTAGCCCAAGGCTACTAATTTTTTTAAGACGTCCTGTCTACACGATCGATCAAACAATATATAGTGGTGGAGCCACATTGTTATCACACGGGTCAACTGATCCAGGTGAATTTTTTATTAAAAAAAGTTTACTGGTATAACTCTATAAAAGCTATATGACTATTGGTAATTTTAGCTAAATGACCCACGTAATATATGCTGATTTTTAGAGACTGACCCTCCTAAAAGATTTTTCTACTTCCACCACTGACAATATATATATCCTCTTTTTGTAAGATGTTTTAAGCTACTAATGACACCAATTAGTAGATGTTTACATACCTGCCAAGCACGGAGGAGAGTCTACGGAGATGATACTTTTTGGGTTCCTCATTGGTAGGCTTCTCTGTGTAGATGATGTGAACCTTCGGTTCGGACGTTGCAGCAACAACTCTTTCTGTAAAGCAAGAGATTTATTTTGGTAGAAGTTGATGACACAAAGTCAAAGTTAAGTCAACTTGAAATTACCACCAACAGGTTTGGGCGACTGGTAGGTTTGGCTTGACACAACTTGAATCACACCTGGTTTTTCTGCAACACCCAAAATCATATAAGAAAGAAAAAAAAAAGCACTATCGTGACTGCATGATTTCGCTATCGTGACTGCATGATTTCACTTGTACTTGTTTGAGATTTCATGTGCCATATGTCATAGTTTAAGAAACGTACTGGAGATCTTGGCGACTTGCTCAGGGGTGAGCATAGCTGAGAAACCAGACGCAGCTTCCTTGTAGCTGTATACCAATGCGTCCTTAGCAGCTTTTTCACTTTTGGCCATCCATAAAAAACAAAACATAATCACCATTATCAAATTTTGTACCCATCCCCATACATTAAGAACATCACAATAATCGACACGATCAATCATAATAAACAATATATATACTCTCTGTAATGATTTAAGCTACTAATAACCCATTTAGTAAAAGTTTACAAACCTGCCAAGAACGGAGGAGAGTGTGCGTAGATGATAGTCTTTAGGTTCCTCATTGGTAGGCTTCTCGGTGTAGATGATGTGCACGTTCGCTTCCGGCGTCGATGATTTGCTAGATTCAGCCATGATGATCGGAGCAAGGAGAGATAAGACAACCACGACTATGAGGAGCAAATGTGATATACACGCTATATCAATTTTTAAATCTATACTCACAAGGACGGCCACAAATAATTATTCTAGCGGCATCTTCATGCATGAATCAACCAATTATTTTTATTTGTCTCTCATTTGCTAATCCAATATATTAGCACGTCTTCATCCATAATTTTTCAAATAATACTATGGAATTTTCTTTCAATAAGACAATTTAGCAAAATAATAAAGTAGATATTAATTTCATACTAAACAAAGTACTTTTACATAAATCTTTTAAATCTGAAAATATCTATATCGTATTTTATTATTTTTCATATTCATTAATTATTTGTTTATTATATTTACAAAGTTATAAACTTAAAGAATCACCAACATTATGAAACTAACTATAGTAATTTAATTATTAGTTATTATAATAAGAGAATTCTTCCCTGAATGAATCTCAATGTCTGCGTAGTTGGAAACTAGAAGTTTATATAAACAACCATATCACAGAAATGAAAACATAGAAAATAAGAACAAGACTTGGAATTAGGTACTATATAGGGGCGGCCGCAGATAAGATAGATGTGTGGCACATGCCCCGCACTTTTTTTAGTTTTATAAATAATTAATCTTTGTTTATATATATCCCCAGTCTACATATGCTCCATGCTAAATAAAGCTCTGTGTCCAATAAATACTCAGTTGAGTTTCAGCACCAAGAACAAGACAGACAAGTTAACAAATTCCCTATCGACGAAATCCAATAATCATGAGATTAGAAACACTAAAAAACCATAAAACATTGAGCGTTCTACAAAAGTCCATGGGCCATACACAAGAATGAACTCGTCAACCGGCCCAAACACAAGTCTGAACTCATTAACACAAGTAATGAAAACAATGTAATAGATGAAATATACATTTATTATAAATCAACTAAAAGAACTAGTCATTTTTGTTTTCACATGTTCAAAAGAAAAATCGAACAAACTGAGTTAACTAGAAATTATAAAGCCTAGAAATTAATTTATACCCACTCATTATTTATTCAAATAATTTTCCCTCTCACCTCTCATTTATAGTTTAATACGCCTCAAGGCCAAATACGCCAATACTCTATAACCAACAAACATGAAGAACAAAGCGCTAACGCTCGTCCACAATCCAATGTCTCCGATCACTTCCTCCTCCATAAACCGACACCCAGCCGTCTTTGCCGCTCCTTGCGTTCCCTTTGGCTTGCATCCAACCATCGCCAATATCTCATCGCCATTTCCGTACTGAACCGCTATTAATAGACGGTAACAATAAAACGTCGTGGAAACGTATTTCATCCACACCATGCCTGATGGCACTTTGTTAACATAGTAACCGCCGGTTAAAACAAACGCTAGCATTGTCACTGTCACGATCGTGGAGGCTTTTTTAGCGTCCATGATAGCTGCGCCTAAGGCAAGTCCGAGTCCCTGTGAGGCTAAGACGTATAGCAATAGCACGGAAAGGGTGAGGAGGAAAGGAATTAGTCCTGGACGTAGACCGACCATCCAGTAAGTTAGCGTCAAGAACGCTGCCGGGAGAACGAGTTCCATGGTGAGCGATCCGATGACGTGAGCCATGAAGTAAGACGAGAGTGTGTACATACCAGACGCCCGTTCTCGAGTGAAAATCGCTCGTTCTTGCGGAAAAGTGAAGACAGCGTTAAATGACGGAAGTACCCCCCAGAAAATAGATACGAAGAAGAGTAGTCCTAGTCGGTCCTGTAACAATATTATCGTTGATTAGAAAAAACGCCAAAACAAACCAATAGTGTTTTTTTTTGTTACATATGATTAATAATGTATAATATACTTACGTGCACGTCTCGATAATCTGAGTGCCACCACATGAGACTACAAAGCAGTGAAGCTGCGAGGACTTGGAAAATGCGAAGTGCATCAAAAGATTCGTGGCGGCGCTCTTTTATAAGTCTGTGGAGGAGGATGCATAGCTGACTAGACCATGTCGCAAGACCGGACATTATTCCACGAGCGTTTTTTCTCGTTTTCACAAAACGTGCATTCTCTGCGGGAGAAGGTGACGCGTCGATGCAAGCTCTGACGTTTGGGGCTAGCAATGTGTCGTAAG
>NW_026618411.1:0-12326 GCF_000801105.2 Raphanus sativus
CAGGAATGGATTCCAAAGACATATGAGGAAGCAATGCAAGATGAGGAGTGGGGAGCATCTGTTGGAGATGAGATGGGAGCCATGGAAAAGAATGAAACATTCTTCTGAAAGTGAGCTTCCCAAAGGGAAGAAAGCAGTGACAAGCCGATTACTCTTCACAATCAAGTATGGAGCCAATGGAAAGCCAGAAAGGAAGAAGACCAGACTGGTGGCAAGAGGCTACACACAAGTCTATGGTGAAGACTACTTGGATACATTTGCACCAGTAGCAAAACTACATACCATAAGGATTCTTCTATCACTTGCAGTCAACTTAGAGTGGGACTTGTGGCAAATGGATGTGAAGAATGCCTTTCTTCAAGGAGAGCTAGAAGATGAAGTGTACATGAGACCTCCTCCTGGTCTTGAAAAGATGGTAAAACCAGGGAATGTGCTGAGACTAAGGAAGGCCATCTACGGATTAAAACAATCCCCAAGAGCATGGTACCACAAGCTAAGCACAACACTGAATGGAAGAGGCTTTGTGAAGTCTCAACAAGACCATTCTCTCTTTACTCTCACCAGCAAGGAAGGTATCATAGTCATACTGGTATATGTTGATGATATAATCATCACTGGTAGCAACAAGGAAGGTATCATCTTAACTAAATCTTTCTTAAAAATGTCTTTGATATTAAGGATTTGGGAGAGTTAAAGTACTTCCTTGGGATTGAAATATGCCGATCTAAAGAGGGGCTTTTCTTATCTCAAAGGAAGTACACACTTGACATTTTAAATGAGGCAGGAAACCTTGGAAGTAGAAAAGCTAAAACTCCATTAGAAGAAGACTACAAGGTACTGCGAGAGGGGGAGTATGAAGCTACTCCATTTCAAGATGTCAAGAAGTATAGAAGAATGGTTGGTAAACTCATCTACTTGACAATCACCAGACCAGACCTATGCTTTGCAGTAAACCAAGTGAGCCAACACATGGGAGCTCCTAAGGTGCATCACTGGAACATGGTGGAAAGAATCCTAAGGTATCTAAGGGAAGCACCAGGACAAGGAGTCTGGATGGCATGTAACAAGAGCACTGAGGTTGGTGGGTTACTGTGATGCGGATTGGGCTGGAGATAGGGTTGATAGAAGATCGACCACAGGCTACTGTACCTTCATTGGAGGGAACTTGGTTACATGGAAAAGCAAGAAGCAAAAGGTGGTGTCCTGCTCAAGTGCTGAGGCAGAGTACAGATCTATGAGGAGACTTACAGTGAGCTCATATGGATCAAAGGACTGCTAAAGGATTTGGGTATTGAGATCAACACGCCAATGATCATGCATTGTGACAATCAGGCAGCAATACACATTGCCTCCAACTCAGTCTTCCATGAAAGAACAAGCATATAGAAGTGGATTGCCACAAGGTGAGACAAGCAGTAGAGCAGCGAGTGATTCTTCCATGCTACACAGAAGTGAGGATCAACTAGCTGACATCTTCACCAAGGCAGCCAGCAAGGTTTGTGAGTTCATCCATCCAAAACTTGGACTCATAAACCTCTCATGTCAGTGATCTCTCCTTCATGAAGTGATCTACTCTTTTTCCTTGCAAGGTTTTGTCCCAATGGGTTTTCCTTGCAAGGTTTTTAATGAGGATTGCTTCATGACTTCCAAGCTTGACTTGTTCCATATGGTCAAGCTTGAGGGGGAGTGTTGACATGAAGAGAATAAGAGATACAAGACTATGAAGAGAGAACAAGACACGCATGAGAATATCAATGGTGCAGTTTTAGTGCAACATGTGGGATCTAACCTAACATGGCATGCAAGGCACGTTGAGGACTTAGACATGAGAAGCACATGGTTTAAATATACTAGAAATGTGAAGGATGTCGACACCAAGAGAAGAGAGAGACGTTGGAGAAGAGTCACGGGCGGGTTAAGGAAGATCAAGGCAGAGTGGACCGTTGGGAGCTGTCGCTTTCCCTCAGCTGCACGAGCCTGATCACGCCAGAAGTCTCTCCACATTGTTTAATCTTTTCTGTACTACCTCTCATTGTTTATTGATTACCTCATTGCAAGTTGCAATGTCTTGTTTGCCTTTAAATAGGCTGTATCACATAACTATCAATCTAAGGAAATATAATTCCTCATTTCACTCTCTCCTGTTCGTCACACTCTCTCACTCATCACTCTTGTTCTTCATAATTCATTCATACCAAATCGTGTACTCTCTTCATAAATCTCTCATATTATCACATAAATCTTTACAAAACTTCATTGTGAGTAAGAAGATATCCCACTTTCTATCCAGATGATTCCAGATTAGCCTGTTCGGACATATGGCAATATCTTCATGATTCTTATCAAACCAGGATGAACCACGATCTAAGAAGCTTTATTTGGAACCACTAATCAGTGGAGAATAACCAGGAAGTTGAATAAATCTCATAAGTGTTGTGAGCAAGAAGATATCCCACCTTCTATCCAGATGATTTTAGATTTGCTTGTTCGGACATATGCCATTATCCTCATGATTCTTATCAAACCAGGATGAACCACGATCTAAGAAGCTTTATTTGGAACCACTAATCAGTGGAGAATAACCAGGAAGTTGAATAAATCTCATAGGAGTTGTGAGTAAGAAGATATCCCACTTTCTATCCAGATGATTCCAGATTAGCCTGTTCGGACATATGTGCAATATCTTCATGATTCTTATCAAACCAGGATGAACCAATATATAAGAAGCTTGATTGGGAACCACTAATCAGTGGGAGAATAACCAGGAAGTTGAATAAATCTCACAGGAGTTGTGAGTAAGAAGATATCCCACTTTATATCCATGATTTCCAGATTAGCCTGTTCGGACATATGGCAATATCTTCATTATTCTTATCAAACCAGGATGAACCACTATCTAAGAAGCTTTATTTGGAACCACTAATCAGTGGAGATAACCAGGAAGTTGAATAAGTCTCATAGGAGTTGTTATTAAGAAGATATCCCACTTTCTATCCAGATGATTCCAGATTAGCCTATTCGGACATAAGGCATATCTTCATGATTCTTATCAAACCAGGATGACCACGATCTAAGAGCTTTATTTGGAACCACTAATCAGTGGAGAATAACAGGAAGTTGAATAAATCTCATAGGATTTGTGAGTAAGAAGATATCCCACTTTCTATCCAGATGATTTCATATTAGCCTGTTCGGACATATGGCAATATCTTCATGATTCTTATCAAACCAGGATGAACCACGATCTAAGAAGCTTTATTTGGAACCACTAATCAGTGGAGAATAACCAGGAAGTTGAATAAATCTCATAGTGTTGTGAGCAAGAAGATATCCCACCTTCTATCCAGATGATTCTAGATTGCATGTTCGGGACATATGCCATTATCTTCATGATTCTTATCAAATCAGGATGAACCACGATCTAAGAAGCTTTATTTGGAACCACTAATCAGTGGAGAATAACCAGGAAGTTGAATAAATCTCATAGGAGTTGTGAGTAGAAGATATCCCACTTTCTATCCAGATGATTCCAGATTGGCCTGTTCGGACATATGGCAATATCTTCATGATTCTTATCAAACCAGGATGAACCACGATCTAAGAAGCTTTATTTGGAACCACTAATCAGTGGAGGAATAACCAGGAAGTCGAATAAATTTCATAAGTGTTGTGAGTAAGAAGATATCCCACCTTCTATCCAGATGATTCCAGATTAGCCTGTTCGGACATATGCCATTATCTTCATGATTCTTATCAAACCAGGATGAACCACAATCTAAGAAGCTTTATTTGGAACCACTAATCAGTGGAGAATAACCAGGAAGTTGAATAAGTCTCATAGGCATTATTTTTAGTAATCTGAGAGTTTATGAGAGATTGTGTCATGTCCCGAGTTCTAAGTAAGGCATCCGGATAGGCCATGGTGCGGGGAGATGGGCTGGCCAGGTTGAAAAGACCTAAAGGCAAGCGTGTCATGGTCTGATCTAAGGGTTAAGTGCATCAGGAAGCTGAGACTTGACCAGAATAAGAAGGGAAGAAGGAAAAGTTAGCTGGACGAGTAATCCGGAAGCTGGACATGGTCCGGAAGGAGTTCCATCAGCTCGGTGAAGCTGGTGAGGAGCTCAAACAGTCTTGGGCAGCTCACGGGAGCTGGAGAGGAAGCTCACTCAGCTCAGGCAACTGTCACTCAGCTCAACTCAGCTGGACGGAGTGATGGAGCCTTGGCCGGAAAATGCGGACCGTGAATGATGGTCACGGACCGGATGCTGAGCAAGGATGACCGATGGGTCTAGCTTGCATGGGCAAGTGAGCTGAGCTTGTGGGCAACTAGCTGAGCTTAAGATCGATGAGAAGGAAGGAAGGAAGGGGCGGTTACATGCGGTTGGACGGTTTGGGACGGTTTTGGGCGAAAAGGTGTCCGTTGGCCATTTGGCCAATCACAGCGTCCGGACGGTTCCAATCTTCTTCCCTATAAATAAACCCCTCCATTATCGACATTTCTCATCAGAAAGACAAGGGGAAACTCTGCCCAAATCTCTACAGAATCAAAGAGAGAAAAGAGAAACAAGACCGCAAAGGCAGTCCGTGTGGTACCAAGGGGATTCCGGTGAGTTCTAAGTCGTGGGCAAGTGAACCGTGATCGAGAATGGATACCAGAGGAAAGGAGAAGGCAACCGAGAAGAGTGTGGGGGCTTCCGAACACACGCCTAAGGTACTGGATGCAAACCAAGTACAAACCGCCGGTAATCATCCATCCGGATGGTTCGGCCGTTTGATCCATGAGTGGATGGTTGCATCTATTGTTCTTATTTTGTCATTACATCTCTTCTCTAATATATTCTGAAGTTATTTATGAGTATAAGCTCACGATCACGCCACCAAGGCTCGGTTAGATCAGAGTAATCTCTCCATGGCCTTGGTTGAGCATGTGTGAACCGATCTCATGCTTCCAGTGGGAGTTATTGGGATTTGGCGATTGATATCTCTTAGTGGGGATTTATAATGAATTATCAAAGTGATAGAATAATTTTATATGATTGATTTCGAGATGGTACCATGAAACCGGTCAGGTGGTTCACGGCCAAGATCAATATGATCAAGGCCGGTTCTGGGGAATCCGCTTGGACCATCCTCTTAATCATGATTTATCATGAATTATCATGTGTTAATATGAGTTTTTGAATGAGTAAATCAATGGGTCACAAATCGGCCAGAATATGGACTAAGTGTCCAAACCATGCTTAGGTTGTATATTGCTAGGATATCGGTTATGATTCTTATGCAGATGTGTTGTGGGTTTTGATTTCAGGTCCTGACAGGGATCGTGGTAAGGCTAAGGAGCCATGAAGACCTTGGCCGTGTGGGATGTGTGATGTAGTCTTATTGTAAACATTTGGATTTAACATAGCCTATTGTGCAACTTGTGTGGATTGAATACTTTGTATGGATCTCATTTGACTTATCTATATAAGTAATGTTTGCCTTAAGCTTCCGCATTGATTTTATACTTGCATGAACCTCAAATGATTGAAAAATGACTAAGTAAAGATTGGACCATAACCGTCTGAATTACACTTAGATGTTTAGGTAAGGCCGCGGACTAGTTGGATCATGGGATCCAGGTTTGGGTCTTACAAGTTGGTATCAGAGCATGCTTGATTCTAGGCTGTGGTTAGGGCAGGTCATCACACATCCGGCTGGGTCTCATGGCAGGTTTTGGGTTCTGGTTAACATAATATTGCTTGAGGTTTGCAAATAAAAAAAAAAAAAAAAAAAAAATGTTAATCTAACCTTTTGCCTTGTGTTGTCTTTGATGTCCTAAGGGAACTAAGAAGAGGTCTCGGAAGACTAAGGATGGGACAGGGGCGTCCGCAGCTGGAGATGCCTCAGCGCCTAATCCATCAGTGTTGCTGTCAGTTCCACCTACTGGTCAGACCAGTGAGGCCATCCTGACTGAAACTCAAGTGAACCAGACTGAGTTTCAGCTGGGTGGAGAGAATAGGCAGTTGGACGAGACCGGGCAACCACTAAATGCGCCTGGAAACCAGCTAGGAGCAGGAAGTGGGCAGCAAGAGAATGATCAGGAAGGTGAAGCTGAGTCCTCAGAGACTGGTAACCGGGCTAATCCAAACATCCAAGGAGATGGGAGGATTGGACCGGAGGAACCAATGGCTGAACCAACCATGAAGCAGATACTTGATGCAATCAAGTTAATGGGAAGTCAGATGCTGGCTATGACCCAAGTGTTCACACCAGTTGTGAATTCATCTATGGGTCAAACTACTCAAGCGCCAATGGTAGCTCCTGGTGTTGGTGTGACTGGTGGATATGTGGCGCCTCTTGCTGAGGTTATTGAGTTAGATCCACCAGTTGGAACAACCAAGAAGGTTGATTATCTGAAGGTGCTTGAGCATATCACCCGTTTGGGAACCAAACACTTTGCTGGAAGTGCTAATCCCATGGAGGCAGATGAGTGGAGGGACCGACTGGCTAGGAACTTCAGGTCTACAAGGTGCCCTGAGGAGTACCAAAGAGACATAGCAGTGCACTTCCTGGAGGGAGATGCACACAACTGGTGGCTGTCCTTAGACAAGCGCACCAATGGTTCCATTGTGAAGTTCTCTGACTTTGAGGTTGAGTTCAACCACAAGTACTTTCCAGCAGAAGCATGGGACCGTTTGGAAGCTAAGTTCTTGGACTTGGTCCAGGGCAAACGGTCAGTAAGGGAGTACGAGGAAGAGTTCAACCGGCTCAGGAGATATGTGGGTAAGGAACTTGAGGATGAAAAGGTTCAGGTCCGCAGGTTCATAAGGGGCTTGAGACCTGAGCTTAAGACTTATTGCTCAGTCCGTACCTTCAACACAGTCTCTGAGTTGGTGGAAAGGATGGCAATGCTGGAAACCAATCTGGCTGAGGAGAACAAGCACAAGCTCAAGAGTGTGGTGGTGTCTTCCGGTCAGAGTGGTGACAAGAAGAGAAAGAGGGATGCGGCTGAAGGGGGTAAAACCTCAAGTGGTAGGCCAGAGTGTCCCAAGTGTGGCAAACATCATGGAGGAGAGTGCTGGAAGGCAATGGGAGCATGTACCCGTTGTGGCAAGATGGATCACTCAGCTCGGGATTGTCCTGGTCCGGATAGGAACCGTGGGCAAGGCTCGACCAGTGAGGCCAGAACTTGTCACCAATGTGGTAAGAAAGGCCATTTCCGTGTGGATTGTCCCCAGTTGCAGACTGGACAAGGCAAGGGCCGTACGGAGAGCAACCGGCCAGACAACAAACAAGGCCAAACTTCAGCACCTCGTGTCTATGAGCTTTCAAGGGATGCGGATGAGTCCGGACCCTTCAAGGCGATCACTGGTATAATTCTAAAACCCATTCTTCTTAAATTTTTAATTTATTAGAATGGCATGGTATGGAATCTAGGATGGACTAGATACTTAGTTAAGGTCTTATGTAGGGACCTTATGTATTGGTGGTGTGGAAACACATGTATTATTTGATACTGGAGCTACACATAGTTTTGTGAGTCCAGATATGATTGGAAAAGGTATGTTCCAAATGGGAACTAGGGATGATCTTGGCTTGGTGAGTGCAGCCGGTGGGCAAATGATGCACCCACTAGGTCTAGTCAAAGACATCCCAGTAATGATCCATAGTAAGGCAATGCCGGTGGATCTGATTGTGGTCCGCCTTAAGAATCACGAGGTGATCCTAGGTATGGACTGGCTTGGCAAGAATCGGGCCACCTTAGACTGTCATCGAGGAAGGGTGCAGTTTGAGAGTGGTGTGGACCCCCGATCAGGTACCAAGGTATTAATCCGGCCTCTGGATGCTTAGTGTTATCAGCAGTCCGTGCGGCAAGGATGCTGGAACAAGGTTGTGAGCTTATATAGCCACAATCACCACTAAGGAGGTCGTAGGGGATGGTGGCCCGGACGGGATACCGCTGGTCAGTGAGTTTGATGATGTGTTTAGGTCACTACAGGGCATTCCCCCTGATAGGTCAGACCCATTCATAATAGAACTGGAACCAGGGACGGCCCCAATGTCAAAGAGCCCATACCGCATGGCTCCAGCTGAGATGGCTGAGCTAAAGAAACAACTTGAAGAGTTGTTGGAGAAAGGGTTCATACGCCCAAGTGTATCACCCTGGGGTGCACCAGTCCTCTTTGTTAAGAAGAAGGATGGTAGCTTCAGGTTGTGCATAGACTATAGGGGGTTGAATAGGGTGACTATAAGAATAAGTACCCATTGCCCCGGATTGATGAGTTGCTAGATCAACTAAAGGGAGCCAAATGGTTCTCCAAGATTGATTTGGCATCTGGTTATCATCAAATCCCCATTGCATCAGAAGATGTAAGGAAGACAGCTTTCCGGACTAGGTATGGCCACTATGAGTTTGTGGTTATGCCATTCGGATTGACTAATGCACCAGCAGCCTTCATGAAGATGATGAATGGAATTTTCAGGGAGTACTTAGATGAATTTGTAATCATCTTCATTGATGATATACTAGTTTACTCTAAGACCCGGGAAGACCATGAGAGGCATCTCAGGTTGGTGTTGGAAAGGTTGAGAGAACAACAATTGTTTGCCAAGCTAAGCAAGTGTAGCTTTTGGCAGAAGAGCATTGGCTTCCTAGGACATGTGGTGTCTGAGGAAGGAGTGTCTGTTGATCCGGAGAAGATCAAGTGTATACAAGAGTGGCCAAGGCCAAAGAATGCTACAGAAGTAAGAAGCTTCTTGGGTTTGGCCGGATACTACAGGAAGTATGTCAAAGGGTTTGCAAGTGTGGCACAACCGATGACACAACTTACCGGAAAAGATGTCAAGTTCATTTGGTCAGAGGCTTGTGAAAAGAGCTTTGAAGCCTTGAAGAACATGCTGACCAGTGCACCAGTTTTGGTGTTACCTGAGGAGGACCAACCATATGTGGTGTACACGGATGCATCCATTACTGGATTAGGCTGTGTACTCACACAGCATGGGAAGGTCATAGCATATGCCTCTAGGCAACTCAGGAAGCATGAGGGCAACTACCCAACACACGACCTGGAGATGGCAGCAGTGGTGTTTGCCTTAAAGATATGGAGATCATATTTATATGGTGCCAAAGTTCAGATTCTCACAGACCACAAGAGCCTGAAGTACATTTTCACTCAACCTGAGTTGAATTTGAGACAAAGGCGGTGGATGGAGTTTGTGGCCGACTATGATTTGGACATTGCCTATCATCCAGGCAAGGCCAATCTAGTGGCAGATGCCTTAAGCAGGCGTAGGGCTGAGGTATCAGCTGAGAAAGAAGCAGAGATCCTGGAAGGGATGGTCCGGTCACTACATCTAGACACCATGGCAAGTGAGGATGAGCCTTTGGGTTTAGAGGCTGTGAACCAGGCCGATCTACTTACCAGAATACAACAAGCACAAAGCTTGGATGAGAACTTGCAAAAGGTTGCAAAGAATGACAAGACTGAGTATCAAGTCACAAGTAATGGTACCATTTTGGTACATGGGAGGGTTAGTGTACTGGTGGACCGGGGACTAAAGGAAGAGATTATGAGTCAAGCTCATAAGTCTAAGTTCTCAGTACACCCGGGACTAAACAAGATGTACAAAGACATCAAAAGGTATTACCATTGGATCAGAATGAAGGCTGACATTGCTGAGTGGGTGGCCAAGTGTCCCACCTGTCATTAGTCAAGGCTGAACATCAGTTCCAAGTGGTTTATTACAAAACCTTCCATACCAGAATGGAAATGGGATCACATCACAATGGACTTTGTGACTGGATTTCCCACAACTAGAAACAAGAAAGATGCAGTATGGGTGGTTGTGGACCGCCTAACCAAATCTGCACACTTCTTGCCCATCAAGAAAGGTGATGGAGTGGATGAAATTGTAAAAATCTACATGGATCAGATTGTGAGGCTGCATGGAGTGCCGGCCAGTATAGTCTCAGACAGAGACCCTAGATTCACTTCTTATTTCTGGAGAGCCTTCCAAAAGGCCCTAGGAACAAGAGTGAACATGAGCACATCCTATCATCCTCAAACGGATGGTCAGTCAGAAAGGACCATCCAGACATTGGAAGATATGCTAAGGGCATGTGTTCTAGATTGGGGGGACTCATGGGAGAAGCATTTACCACTGGTGGAGTTTGCATACAACAACAGCTTTTCACACCAGCATTGGTATGTCTCCTTATGAAGCATTGTATGGACGACCTTGCAGGACACCTTTATGCTGGACCCAAGTGGGGGAACGCAGCATGATAGGTCCTGAGATTGTGGAAGAGACCACAGAAAAGATCAAATTGGTCAAGGAGAAGATGAAGGAAGCTCAAGACCGCCAAAAGAGCTATGCTGACAAGAGAAGGAAACATCTTGAATTTGAGGTTGGTGATCTAATCTATCTCAAGATGATTACCTTCAAAGGAAGGGCAAGAGTTTCTGGAAGAAGAAACTAGACCCAAGGTTCTTAGGTCCATTCAGGATACTTGAAAGAGTTGGGGCAGTGGCTTACAAACTGGATTTGCCATCTGAGATGGATGCTTACCACAATGTATTCCATGTGTCTCAACTAAGGAAGTGCCTAACGGATCAAGACATTGTCTTGCCTGAAATTCCAAAAGATCTTGGTAAGAACCTCACCTTAGAGACGAGGCGGTTCGGATCATTGATCGGATGGAAAGGCAATGAGAAAAGAAGACAGTTCCTATGCTAAGATTGTATGGGAATTCAATGGCAAAGACATTATCACTTGGGAAACAGAAGCAAGAATGAAAGCTGAGTATCCTGAGTGGTATAGTCAGTATGTGGTTGGGAATCATCCAATATGAACTCGGGGACGAGTTCCTTCCAAGTGGGGGAGACTTGTCATGTCCCGAGTTCTAAGTAAGGCATCCGGATAGGCCATGGTGCGGGGAGATGGGCTGGCCAGGTTGAAAAGACCTAAAGGCAAGCGTATCATGGTCTGATCTAAGGGTTAAGTGCATCAGGAAGCTGAGACTTGACCAGAATAAGAGGGAAGAAGGAAAAGGTAGCTGGACGAGTAATCCGGAAGCTGGACATGGTCCGGAAGGAGTTCCATCAGCTCGGTGAAGCTGGTGAGGAGCTCAAACAGTCTTGGGCAGCTCACAGGAGCTGGAGAGGAAGCTCACTCAGCTCAGGCAACTGTCACTCAGCTCAACTCAGCTGGACGGAGTGATGGAGCCTTGGCCGGAAATGCGGACCGTGAATGATGGTCACGGACCGGATGCTGAGCAAGGATGACCGATGGGTCTAGCTTGCATGGGCAAGTGAGCTGAGCTTGTGGGCAACTAGCTGAGCTTAAGATCGATGAGAAGGAAGGAAGGAAGGGGCGGTTACATGCGGTTGGACGGTTTGGGACGGTTTTGGGGCGAAAAGGTGTCCGTTGGCCATTTGGCCAATCACAGCGTCCGGACGGTTTCAATCTTCTTCCCTATAAATAAACCCTCCATTATCGACATTTCTCATCAGAAAGACAAGGGGAAACTCTGCCCAAATCTCTACAGAATCAAAGAGAGAAAAGAAACAAGACCGCAAAGGCAGTCCGTGTGGTACCAAGGGATTCCGGTGAGTTCTAAGCCGTGGGCAAGTGAACCGTGATCGAGAATGGATACCAGAGGAAAGGAGAAGGCAACCGAGAAGAGTGTGGGGGCTTCCGAACACACGCCTAAGGTACTGGATGCAAACCAAGTACAAACCGCCGGTAATCATCCATCCGGATGGTTTCGGCCGTTTGATCCATGAGTGGATGGTTGCATCTATTGTTTCTTATTTTGTCATTACATCTCTTCTCTAATATATTCTGAAGTTATTTATGAGTATAAACTCACGATCACGCCACCAGGCTCGTTTAGATCAGAGTAATCTCTCCATGGCCTTGGTTGAGCATGTGTGAACCGATCTCATGCTCCAGTGGGAGTTATTGGGATTTGGCGATTGATATCTCTTAGTGGGGATTTATATGAATTATCAAAGTGATAGAATAATTTTATATGATTGATTTCGAGATGGTACCATGAAACCGGTCAGGTGGTTCACGGCCAAGATCAATATGATCAAGGCCGGTTCTGGGGAATCCGCTTGGACCATCCTCTTAATCATATTTTATCATGAATTATCATGTGTTAATATGATTTTTTGAATGAGTAAATCAATGGGTCACAAATCGGCCAGAATATGGACTAAGTGTCCAAACCATGCTTAGGTTGTATATTGCTAGGGATATCGGTTATGATTCTTATGCAGATGTGTTGTGGGTTTTGATTTCAGGTCCTGACAGGGATCGTGGTAAGGCTAAGGAGC
>NW_026618412.1:0-12325 GCF_000801105.2 Raphanus sativus
TCTTTCGTTTCACCTCCTTGTAGTCCGTTCAAACTCATTCACTAATCAATAAAACGTCTTCGTAAGACCCACAAAACCGAATCCTCTTTACTTTCAGTCGATCAACAAACTCGGATTCAACAGTTGGCGCCCACCGTGGGGCCTTACAAAGTAACGTTTGCAAGGTTAGTATGAGCTCTGAAACACACCCATGGCGTTAGAAAGGGGAGCCGCCGCCGATACGCTGGTCGCCGCAACGCCGTCCGTTCCCGAGATGCTGCAAGCTATCATGGCACGCTTCGTTCAACAAGAGGAAACAAACAAAGCTACGAACGAACGTCTCGCTGCACTCGCCGCCGCTTTCGGAACCCTAGATGGCGAAGGTAACGAAGCAGAAACCGCCAGACGACGGTTGTTCGCCACCACGAACCCTAACCCTAACCCTGATGAACCAACCGACGACGCACTTCTGACGCACGTCGACACCACGCAACCGACCGACGGCTCCGACTCTCTTACAAGCCGTCAGATCGCCGACTTGCAACTCTCCTTAAAGGATATCCACTCCAAGATCCACCACGTCAAGACGTCGGCTCCAGAGATCGAACGCGTTCTCGCCTCCACCCAGCAGAACCCTTTCACCAAGCGAATAACATACGTCAAAATCAAGAAGGCGGAAAAGCTTCGCATCCCCCCGTACACCGGTGTCACAGATCCCACCGATCACATGACAGCTTTTAACATAGCTATGGATCGGAACCATTTCTCTGACGAAGAGAGAGACGCTGGTCTCTGCCAACTTTTTGTCGAGAGTCTTTCCGGACCGGCCCTCAGTTGGTTCTCCCACCTGAAGGAGCATTCGATCGACAGTTTTCACGATCTATCCGCGTCTTTCCTCAAGAACTATATCATGTGGATGCGTCAAGGCACATCGATGGCTGATTTGTGGAAACTATCTCAATCGTCAACCGACAGCCTCAAGGATTTCATGGAGAAGTTCAAAGAAGTACTGTCCAAAGTTCCCGTACCGGATCAAACAGCCGTCGAAGCCCTAACCAACTCCCTATGGATCAACTCCAGGTTCAGGGACTACCTCTACGAGCATCCAGATATCACCATCGAAGACGCCCTGCATAACTCAAAAAACTTCATCAGGCTAGAGGAAGACAAACGAGCTTTCAGCGCCAAGCAGCAAGCTCTGAAGCAAGCAGTGGCCAAGACGACGGATGCCCACGAACCGCGATAGCACGCACCCTACAACAAAAACGACAGGAGAAAGGGGATCATTTCTGCAGTCGGAGAGAGCGACCAATCGGGCACACCGGCCGCCATACGGGAACCGAGATGGAACGTCTGGGAGCGTGATACCGAAAACAAAACGCAACAACCTCGAAGTTCCTCCTCCGCTAACCCGAAGAGCTCCTCCGTCAGAGATCTGAGCAAGTACTGCGAATATCATGAAATGAAAGGCCATGATACTAAGGAGTGCAGGCATCTCTATGAAGCCTGGCTTGCATCTACTAGCGATAGTCGCGCGAAGGCCGATCTCTCCAAGCAGAAGACAGCGAAAAACAACAAGAGCTGGAGTAAAGCAGGGACAAAAAGAAAAAGTCCCAAGGGAAGAAGACAGAGGATTCTTCCCCGAACGATGACGCCGACGAATCGCAACAAGACGATGACTCCACTTCCGACGAAGATAAACCGAAGTCTCGCCGGAAGATCTTCACGATCCGACCGTCGCTGTCCCCGACTCTTTCCATAACGGAAATACCGAAACCAGACCTGTGACATTCGCTCACTCCGAGAACGGTCCAACCGATAGACAGCCTCACTTCTACCGATAGTACTCACATGGAAATCGACGCTGAGGAAAAGAGAGGTAACGATTCGGCAAGAACGCTCAATGCATCCGACGCTCGGCACGTGCTGAACTCCAAGCGAAAGGAACCCCTTCGTCGCCAAGACGAACTAAAGAGGTCGAGCGGTCAGTTCGACGAGGGAGAGACGATCGATCTCCGCGCCAAGCTTAACGCGAAGTTCTCAGACCTTCGCGAAAAACTCAAGCGTAGCAATACCGATCGTTCCACAGCCGAACCGGAGTCAGTCATCTCGTATCAACACAAGCCTCACGATTTGCGTACACGGCTCAACTCTCTCCGGGCCGAACGAACGGCGAAACCATCGACGAAGCTTCACGAGCAATCTCATCGATTGAACGTTATCATAGGAGGATCTCCTCCTTGCAATGAGTCCGTCCGATCGGTGAAAGAATTCCGCCGGAAAGCAGTCACCGTAAAACGCTGGCCCGCCACCCCAGAGACTAGCCCCCAAATTACTTTTTCAGCCGAAGATACCGTGGGCGTCCATATGCCTCATAATGATTCACTTCTCATCAACATCGGAATCAGCGACTGCACTATGACCAAAGTCTTGGTAGATACTGGCAGTTCGGTCGATCTCATCTTCAAGAGCACACTTATCAAAATGGGGGTGAGCCTCGACGAAATGAAGCCTTCAGCGCAAACGCTAACGGGATTTAACGGATCGTCCGAGACCATGCTTGGAACGATACGCCTGCGCGTCTACGCTGAAGGCGTCGCAAGGAATGTCAAGTTCTCCGTCATTGACGTCCGCGCTCCTTATAACGCTATCCTCGGCACGCCCTGGCTTCATTCCATGAAAGCCATTCCTTCTACTTATCACCAGTGCGTCAAATTTCCCGGAAACGACGGACGAATTATCACTCTTCCTGGCGATCAAACAGCGGCTCGCGACCTACTCGTCGCCGAAGTGAAACATCAGAAAGCAACTTCTCATGTTAACACAGTCGCAAAACCAATCCAGAAGATCCATCCCTTGAAGGACGAGCTTCTTGAGATAGTCATCGACGACACTGATCGAGCCAAAATCGTCCATATCGGAGCTTACCTTCCTGACGAGATGAAAGACAAGCTCGTCTCGTTTCTCAAAGATAACGTCTCCACCTTCGCTTGGTCAACAACCGACATGAAAGGGATCGACCCGAACATCACAACGCACGAGCTCAATGTCGATCCCACTTTCAAACCGATTCGTCAGAAGCGACGTAAACTCGGAACCGACCGATCAAAAGCAGTAAACGAAGAAGTCGAGCAATTGTTAAGTGCGGGGTCAATTGCCGAAGTGAAATATCCCGAATGGTTGGCAAATCCAGTCGTCGTCAAGAAAAAGAACGGCAAATGGAGGGTATGCGTCGATTTCACCGACCTGAACAAAGCCTGTCCAAAAGACAGCTTCCCTCTCCCTCACATTGACCGCCTCGTCGAATCAACATCTGGAAATGAGTTGTTGACATTCATGGATGCTTTCTCTGGTTATAATCAGATCATGATGCATCCGGATGATCGAGAGAAGACGGCCTTCATCACTGACCGCGGTATATATTGCTACAAGGTAATGCCGTTCGGCCTCAAGAATGCTGGCGCGACGTATCAGCGTCTCGTCAACAAGATGTTTGCCGAGCGATTGGGAGTCACAATGTAGGTCTACATTGATGACATGTTGGTCAAATCACAGAAGGCAGCCGATCATATCGATCACCTCAAAGACTGTTTCCTAATCTTGAACAAGTACGGTATGAAGCTCAACCCAGCGAAGTGCACCTTCAGAGTCACATCCGGCGAATTCCTGGGCTACATAGTCACTCAAAGGGGAATCGAAGCAAACCCAAAGCAGATATCCGCCTTCCTCGATCTCCCCAGTCCCAAGAACAGCCGCGAAGTGCAACGATTGACTGGTCGCATTGCAGCACTCAATCAGTTTATCTCCCGATCAACCGATAAATGCCTTCCGTTTTACGATCTGCTGCGCGGCAACAAGAAATTCATCTGGGACGAACGTTGTGAGGAAGCTTTTGATCAGCTCAAACGCTATCTCACAACACCACCGGTACTAGCAAAGCCAGATAAAGGTGACATGCTATACCTTTACATCGCAGTGTCCAACGCGGCCGTTAATAGCTTACTCGTCAAAGAAGATCGAGGGGAGCAACGACCGATATTCTATATCAGCCAACGCATGACCGACGCCGAAACACGTTATTCGACGCTCGAAAAAATGGCATTCGCTGTCAGAACTTCAGCACGCAAGTTGAGGCCATATTTCCAGTCCCATTCGATCGTCGTCCTCCCCAACTTACCGCTACGAACCATTATGCAGAACGCCAACCACTCGGGCAGACTCTCGAAGTGGGCTATTGAACTCAGCGGATACGACGTTACGTTCCAGAGCAGACCAGCCGCCAAATCGCAAGTTCTAGCTGATTTCCTCATTGAGTTAACACCTGAACTTGAGCAAGACCTCAAACTGCCGAGCGACGACTGGATCTTGCATGTTGACGGATCGTCTTCTATCAAAGGCTCCGGGGTTGGCGTCCATCTTCAATCTCCGACGGGAGAACTGCTCCGGCAATCTTTTCGACTCGGTTTCAAAGCATCCAACAACGAAGCCGAATACGAGGCTCTAATCGCTGGTCTGCGCTTGGCACGAGCTGTCCAAGCGAAACGCATCCATGCGTACTGTGACTCCCAGTTGGTCGTGAATCAGTTTAGTGGCGACTACGACGCCAAGAACGAACGAATGGACGCCTATCTCAAAGTCGTCCAAGATCTAACCAAAGAGTTCGAGTCTTTCCAGCTCACGAGAATTCCCCGCGGTGAAAACGTTTGCGCAGATGCGCTAGCAGCGCTCGGAAGCAACCCAGCTGATCAAGTCAAGCGGACAATACCGATCCAACACATTGACAAACCAAGCATCACACTGTCCCACGACGTGGATGAACATGTCGCAACGATCGACGCACCAACCGCCATGGATACCAGTGTGTCGCTCGATCGAACTGATGATTCACCTTCCGACTGGCGAATCCCATTCATCTGATATCTATCTAACGGAGAGGTCCCGGAAAACAAGTGGGAAGCCCGCCGTTTGAAAGCCAAGTGTGCGAACTACGTTCTCATCGACGGGCGGTTACACCGATGGACTTCTGCCAAAGTTCTCCTCACATGTCTTAACGCAGAGGAAGCAACATTGGCGATGGCAAAAACTCACGAAGGAGGAGCTGGAGTTAGAGCTATATCCTGGCGCACGCAGTAAGAAGTAACCAAACGTGGGATCGGAAACCACAGCTTCGAATCTTTCTGGAAGAACGACTCATAAACGCAACAAAAACCCACTGGTGGAGCCCAAGGACGCTGGTCGGGCTGCGGGTTGATAAACTCAACACCACGCGCTCGGCATTCTCTCAACAGCGAAGACACACTCTTGAAAGTTGATTCGGTCGGCCGAACGTCATCCCAGACCTGTCCCTCCACCACCGGTGACCGAACTCCGGGGACAAATCGCGGAGCTGTGCGACCGCTCCTTCAAGATCACGGCAAACGAATGGAGTCAATCGACAAGTCTTGTCATTGGAGGCGCTCGAACGACCATCGCCAGAGATCCCACCGTTCGCACCAGATTTACCCCCTCCAACTCCCCTAGTCGTAGCAATCTTCCCGTCACTCTCACCGATCGCAAGATCGTCGACCGTCGGACGATCTCCATCTCTAGCGGCTTGAACAGGATCACCAACGCCGCAAGACCGATCGGAGTCTCGGGACTCCGCGCCGATCGACACGCTGGATCCCGGCAGAGTGTAGTCGTGATGGCGCTCCTCCGGTGTACCGATCCACACTTTCCTCTTTCCCTCAGATCCGGACGGCTCCGATCGATCCGATGCCATCGATCGCCCTTCGCAAAGAGGCGACACGAAAGCCCCAAAAATAAAACAAAAAAAAAGGAGAGAGGAGAAGAAAGAAAATCGTGGCCGGGAAAGAGAGAAAAGAGAAAAGGAGAGAAGAAAAGAAAATAAGAAAGAAGAAGGGGAAGTCTCCTACTTATAGCAACAGATCCGCACCCCGAGAGTAGGTTGTTTGATCTGGCGGACAAAAGGGGAAACCCGGTCTAAAACCGGTTAGCAACGATTTGGTGTGTTAATTCGGGTCACTAAAACCAACACCTTTCTTCTCCATCCAAAACAGATCATTTTTTTTACGATGACCCATCGATCGATCGGACAGTCCCTACGGACACCTTCGCAACAGACCGATCGACCAAATAACAAGCAGACGCTCCGTTACTTAGCCGACCGACCGATTGACCGGGGAGCACGCATAACCGAACGTCTTCTACGAACCATACACACCACGACGGAGTAAAACTCCTAACGCAGGCGCGCCCTATGGACTCAAACACATGCCGACCGATCGAACAGCTTCTATGCACATCTTTTCGACAGACCGATCGATTGGGTCCAAAACGACCGATCGCCCAGAAAGCATGCGCAGCCAAAACACTCCTTGCAACTAGACACTTCTCCTAAGCGGCTCCTATGGTCGCCCTCGCGTCTGACCGATCGATCGATTGAACAGCTTCTATGGTCACCTCTGCTTCTGACCGATCGATCGACTCACAAACACAACGTTCTAACGCATAACCGACCGATCGATCGCCCGGAACGCGTGCAACGCCAAATGTCCTTTTTTGAACCTGGCATGGCAGTTGGACCAATAACCAAATCAAGAGACGGGGTTTACTCTAGCTCGGTAAACGCACCAGCGCCGAACCTGTTATTCTCAGAACCAGGACCTAACTACCCATTGCGAGACATCTACAATATCTCGCTAATGGAGTGGGGGGGGGCTTACTGTTGGAGACGGATTTGACATCCCTCCACAAGGCCCATCGAACAACAGCTTTCGGCCCATCGATATCGAGACCCCTCTTTTGAGATTGGTTCGATTGATTAGATCGATCGATCAAACCGGATGACCGATCGATCGGTTAGACTTAATTTGGCTCAATACGCCATCGTTTGATTCCGAACCCATTGAGCACGAATTCAAGCCCAAAGGTTCTAGGGCGAACAAGTCCTAGGGCGAACGAGGAGCAGAAGAACGAGAGCTATAAAAGGAAGGCGAAGGAGTAAGAGAAAGGGATCCGAAATACACTTTAGAGCACTGACGGCAAGATTAGGGTTTACCAACCAATCGATCTACCTTGTGTTCTTGCCGGCGCTTTCAGCAAAGCTCCGGCCTTTTCTTTCTTTCGTTTCACCTCCTTGTAGTCCGTTCAAACTCATTCACTAATCAATAAAACGTCTTCGTAAGACCCACAAAACCGAATCTACTTTCAGTCGATCAACAAACTCGGATTCAACACCGCCCCGCCGCGGTGTGATTAATTGACAAATTGTCCTTGTCACACATAATATAATCTGATAGAAGAACTAGCTTAACTGGCAAACGGTTCACACTGAATCTGTAGGCAATATTTTCTCTTTTGTCAATAACCGGATCACTCCAGTGTATGTAGGCAAATATTTAAATGCAGAGCTTGGTTTTCTTGTGTGTTTAGTTCGAGTTCCAGTGAAAAGAATACTTTGCGCTATGTTTCTAGTATTAGTAAAAATTGGTTTTGATAAAAACAAATTGTACTTAGTCAGTTAGGCTAGAAAAAAGGCGATAGAAACTGTAACATCATGAGTTGTAATATATATAAATGTTAAAAAAAAAACTGATTTGGCTCCCTATGTCATCAAATTGCGCTTACCTTTTCCGGCATACATTCGTTTAAAATTCCAGAGTTAAACGTGTTAGAGCTGTAGTAGTGGAAGGATAGTGACCTTTCGGGAAGTGATTCGTAATAGCGTGCGAGTGAAGCCAAAGCACGGAGAATGATCATGTGGTGATTGTAGGATCAGTAGACAATGATTTTGAAAATTCAGAAAAACTAACGGACTGACTCAGATGAGATGGGGCCCACGGACCGAGTGAGCGGATGTGGGTTGCCCATTAACTGTGGATGTATCGGGGCGTTAAAAATGGTATCAGAACTGGTTAGCCATCTCGGTTCTGGGCGGAGAGGCATCTTGAGACATGTTGTGGGGCCCAATGCAGACGTTGCGTTCTTTGAGAGGAGATGAATTGTAACATCCCGAGTTGTGATATATGGAAATGCTTAAGAGAATTAATTTGGTTACCTATGTCACCAAAGTGCGCTTACCTTTTCCGTCACACATCTGCTTAGAACTCCAGAGTTAAGCGTTCTTGACCTGGAGTAGTGGAAGGATGGGTGACCTATCGGGAAATGATTCACGATAACGTGCAAGTGAGACCAAAATACGGAGAAATGTCATGTGGTTTGCAGGGTCAGTAGACAATGATTTCGAGCATTCGGAAAAACTAATCAACCGTCAGATGGAATGGGGCTAACGGACCAAGGGAGCGGACGTGGGTGGCCCTAACCCTTTTTTGGCGGGTTGGAGGTGTTACAGAAACTCTTCCTTTTCTCTCTCTCTCTCTCCCCCTAACCCTTTTTATTCGTCAGAGACCATATGCTTCTCATTTCGGTGGCCGATAGTGAGGTTTTTACTGTCGGTCGCCACCATAGTCGCTTGGTCCGTTTCGTCTAACCTCCTCCTGTTGAGTTTTGTTCTTCCCATTTCCTATTTGCTTCATTATCACTGGTTCTTTGACAGGATTTCAGTTGCATCCAACGAAAAAATAGATTTTTGGGTGTGTTCTCAGCTTCCGTGGAGTGATGTGAATTCGTGGATATCTGATTCTCTTCCGGAGGTGCTGTCTGGATGGTGGATATATGGTCTGACTTTATATGGATCTCTGTCAGATCCTCATCGGAGGGCTACCCGGAGTTAAAGAGCGTCGCTGCCTCTTTTACTTTGGTCAACTAGTGACCTCCGCTATCTTCCCATGTTTCCTCCCTTGGTTGATCTTTTAAGAACTTCCCCATCTAGTTCCTCGAGTTCATGATGAAAATGCGATTTTAAGGCTCTCACTTGGTACTTCTTTCTGTTATGATGTCACAACAGCTAGCATGGCTTCGTTAGTGTCTGATCTGATTGGTGGCTCAAGATGGCATATGGTTCTTTCTCGTTACTCTTTTTTCTCTTCGATCCAAAAGTAGGATCCTGTAGCTCCTCTGTATTTCTAAGTTTCATAAGGAAGTTGACTGTTGTTTACTTGCTTCTTAGATGCTCTGCAGCCAAATAATTTTGTGCTTTGCTCGCGTGATAGGACTGGAGCTGAGCCATCAAAACTCCGCTTCCATCAGCCAATACTTCACCTAGTCCTTATTTGATGGCTTATACGCGTCGAGTTTGATTCTCAGGGAGCCGATATGTCGTCATCTAGAGTACTGAACATCTAAAGTGAATTTCAATGGGTTTGATGCCCAGAACAAAACTTTGTCAACATTGCTTCGCTTTTCGTCCTTACAGAGTTGAAAGTCTATGTCTAACTTTTTATTGTTCGATTAGTACGATATTGTCCACTTTGGACCTTAGAGGCAATCCCGCATGGATTTAGTTTTGGTTTTGTTCCCAAGAGGCCTCGTACAAATCAGAGTTGGTTATCTCTTTATATATTAGACTTTCTTTTGTCTAATTTCCGATGTGAGACTTATATATTAGAGTTGGACATCTCATTCTCTCCCTCAAACTAAAGGACCACATTCATCTCGTGTCTTTTTTTCCAGCGGATTGAGGATGATCTTCCCACAACTGAACTTTCATGATCTTCTGACTTGATCTCTACAACAACCTCCGATTCATATCTCGAAAGGGTACCATTCATATCTCGAAGGGTATTTTGGTCTTCTGGAATAAAAATTATCAACCGCTCTGGTACCAAATGTTGGGAATTTAGCGAGCCCATGTCTAACTCTATATTATCCGGTCAGTACGATATTGTCCCATTTGGACCTTATAGACTGTCCCGCATGGATTTAATTTTTGCTGTCCTTCCCAAAAGTTCTCATACTAATTAGAGTTGTACATCTCTTTATATATTAGACGTTTTTTATCTAATTCTCCAATGTGGAACTTAGTTTAATATTTCACAGATTTTTGGTTCGTTACCTTCAAGGAGGTTGAAACCGATTGAATGCGAGAGAATGGGATGAGTGGTGTGAATCACGTTAATGGTAGCTTTAATGTGGTGTGTGAATGATTGCAGCAAGCTTTACACCACCATCGTTTTGAGCCGGTGTCTCTTAAAGGTTATGTGGCTCTGTTCGGCATCTCTCAAATCTAGAAGTGGAGAACACCTAAAACCTGTAAGCATGTATGGAATCTACTTAAAGAGTCCAATAGCTTAAAAGTTACAAAAACATTAGATGATTGGAGTTTAATAGGCCGACATGTGTTCTATTTGTCCATCCTTCCAAGGAAAGAAAAATACCTACTTTATAGTATTATATATAAATATTACATGTACTACAAATGCTTAATGCAAATAATTTATTTTGTGTGTTTGCTTATATTTTATGACAGTTATTGTTTAGTGTTTCCATATTTTCATATACTATATAAACAGAATAACTATAACCACTTAACAGAAGAGATTTCATTAAGGAGAGCACTAATAAGTGGGATATGTAGATGTTTGGAAATACCGTTTATTTTTAGTTTGGTCATTAGCCACAATAACCATTGGGATACGTTCTGTTGAAACTGCACAAAGAGAAGACAATACACGATAAATTCGGTTATTGGATATCAAGGAATATTCTAAAAGAGAATGGGGATCAACTTTTCACAGAACCCAGTATGACCAATCTCCAAGCCTCTGCTTGGAGAAAGAGCAATATTGAGGATCTAGATCTGGATATGGACCCATACCCCTGGATAATCTGATATTTATTGAAAGTTAGGAATGTTAAAAATTTTAGAGGAATTGGTAGGGATCCGCTGGAAATGATACAATTTGCAGAAGGTGGATGTCAAACTTGATTCTTAGCCAATGAACCAAGTTCTTAATACAGCTCAGACATCTAGTGATATTAAATCAAAAGCCATATGCTTGGAAAACATTTGTTTGGTCATAGTCTTCCACATCTCGATTAAGTAGATGCGGCTGGGTTTGGAAAGACACCTTGGAAAACAATCAATTAATGGGATTGCAAAACTCAAGAATAAGAGAATCAGCTCTGCATTTAGAACTTGAAGCACTAACATAGACGATGGAGAGTATGCTAAACGTTTTTACATGTCAGTATTTTGGAACAGATTGTACCGACTTAATTAACATGATTAGAGAACCTGAAGCAGAGCCAAACTTCTCAATAGAACTGGAAGAGATACGAAACCTTCAATCAAGATTCCAATATCTCAAGATATTTCATATTCCTCGAAGACAGAATGTGTTTCTGATTATTTTAGCTAGAACTGCGAGATCCTTTCATTGGGAACGCATGTTTAAATATTGTTATATTCTGATCTGGTTTTCTAGACCAACTCAAATTTGAATAATAAAACAGTTAGTTTCTATTAAAAAAATTTGGTGATCTCCTTGATATACTATAGATTTTACTTGATTTTAGCCATGCTATATAAGAGTTTTAGAATAGATTAACTATTTTTTGGAGTCTAGATAGCATACTTACAGGTTCAGGAGTGATTAGAAAGAAAATGGTGATCTTGGAGCATTTTGGAGCACTTTAGAGATTTCACCCGAGATGGCCATATCGACCAGCGTTTGAGGTCGACACAGAGAAATATATATCGATCGATGGAAACTCTATGACATCGATCGATGACAAGCACGCAGAGGCCCGGTTTGGTCACATCCGACTTGAAGGCAAGATTCCATCAAATTACCAAATTTTCCCGGGCGAATTTTAACCTATATTTATACTTTGCCAAAGTGTTTAAGGAAAAGAGAGCTTCCGTGTATTCTTGTTTTCACAGAGGTTTTCTAAGATTTTTAGTGTTAGAGAGAAGATCTAGAGAGATTTGTGATTGGAACTCCATTATTATCTATTATATGCAGTTTTCTTTAATGTCTATAATCGTTTGCTTAGTTATGTCTTACTAAACCACTTTTTAGGTTTACGGTTCAGATAGGTTATGAGGATCAGTCCCAAATATAGATTCTTGAGTTATGATATTCATCTTAGAAGATTGTTCTTAATGCTTGTTTATGATTAGCTAACCTGAACTTGAATAAGGCTCTGAATGGTAAACGGCGTCCCGTCCCCCACCGCAGTTAACAATAACAAAAATCTCTACATATTCCATATATTTATACGTTTTTATAACTGTTAGAGCCGCACAGCAGTTAAACCGCTTGTCCCGCACCTCTCAATACGCAGTCACCATTCGGAGCCTAAGTAGATTCGTCCATTGCTCTATCTTATTTGAGCTAGGATTGCTAGAAACAAGCGACAACTGATCTAGGAAGCCTAGTGGACACGTTATCAACCCGGGCGCTAAAAGCTTACTAGAAGCGTGTCGATCGATTTTCCTATA